>NC_057393.1:72892792-72951176 GCF_019320065.1 Cervus canadensis | reverse complement strand
GTAGACTTTTGGATAGCAGCCATCCTGACTGGCGTGTAATGGTACCTCATTGAGGTTTTGATTTGCATTTCTCTGATAATGAGTGATGTTGAGCATCTTTTCATATGTTCTATAAACTAGAAATAGTTCCAAATCAGTCATAGTTTAATTCTTTATTTACTCAAATTGAGGATACTTCTCCAGGTCTTCATTTACAGTTTTAGGGATTGCTTTAAGTTTTTCAGCTTCCACAATCACTGGCTTTCAGACAATGATCTGATTAGTAAAAATGTGATTTGATGCAGGATCCTTGGTAACAATTAATCGGGGGTGTGTAAAGTTAATACTCTTATTTGCAGCCATCATATAGAAGGCTGGTACATGTGGTTAGTCCAGATATAAATCCACATTCATCACTGATTAAAGGTAAAAAATGTTAGAAGCCAAAGGGAACAGATTGGTAATCTCAGATTATACAATGTCAGGTACTGATATAGCCTAAAATGTGTGATATGTGTGTGCACTGTGTACTATGTGTATGTATGTGTACCAGATTATATATTGTATATATGTATGTGTTATATATGGGGCTTCCAGGTGGTGCTAGTGGCAAAGAACTCACCTGCCAATGCAAGAGACATAAGAGACACAGGTTCAATCCCTAGGTCAGGAAGATCCCCTGAAGGAGGGCACGGCAACCCACTTTAATATTCTTGCCTGGAGAATCCCATGGACAGAGGAACCTGGTGGGCTACAGTCCATAGGGTCACATAGAATCAGACACAACTGAAGCGACTTAGCATGCATGCGTGCATGTGTTTTATACATATGTATATATAATATCCTTTTCTATTGAAGGTCCTTGTGGTCAGGACCTCCATCATCTTTTAGTCTTGGGTATAATTTTGGCATGTACCCAATTAGTAAATGTTTGTAGAATTAATTTCATCCTACTTTGTAAGTAGCTAGTAAAAGTGAGCCCTCAGCCATAAAATGTTAACTATGTGCAGATACTATTGTAAGTACTTTACATGTACTAACCTGTGTTAGACTCACAAAAATGTTGCAAAATAGGCACTATTGCTATCATCCCATTGAAGAAATTGAAGCCTGGAAAGGCCACGCTTTTCAAAACTCGCTCCAATTTGCATAGACAGGTAAAGACAGAAATGGTATTTCAGCCCAGACGGTCTGGTTTGAGTGTTTGTGCTTTTAACCATTTTTGCCACGATACAGAGATAAAGAATTTAGTACTACAGTGATGCTGAATCGGTCTGTAGGGGGTCCCTGGAGTAGCCAAAGATAGTTTCTGAGAATCCAAATGAATAAAAATAACTTTAAGGCTATTACTTCCTCTTGTGAAAACACAAAGATGTTAAGTATGGTCCAGTTTTAAAGACAACCTATAGATCAGAAATGAAATTCATTTTAGGGGTCCTGGGTGGCACTTCAAAAATTGATAGCCTCCAAAATAGCTGAAACTGAGGTATAAGGAAGGAGGGTTTGTGGTGAGGCTGATACATGCCCACATGGCATGTTTAAAAGGACTCTGAGGCTTGTGTGTTCTGGGAACAGTGCTAAGTGATCTATATGCACTGTATCATTTAATTATCACCAAATAGCAAGAAGTCAATGCCATTACTTTTGTTTTTCAGATGGGTAAACTGAGACTCAGAGAGTTTAAATAACCTCCCCAAGGTCACAGGAGTGAGAGGCTGGATTCAAATCCAGTTCTGATTTTAAAGTTAAAGCTCTTAAACACACATACTCTTTCTCTCTCTCTCTCTCTCACACACACACACTCAAGTATTCACAATTCTCTCTCTCTCTTTCCCTCTCTCTTGGATTCATTTGACATGTAGTTCCATATAATACATATTGATAAGTCTGGAAAGAAATAGCTTAGTAGATGAGGAAAGGAAGCAAAATATATTAACAGATGGTAGTAATTTCTGATGACGGGTGAGACCTAGGAGCATTACTTAATTTTAAGGTTCTAAATGAAAATAGGGTATCATTTTTAGAGTAGTCAAAGAGATTGTGGCCTGAGACAAGGGAAACTCTGGGATAATAACCTTCAGTGGTGGTTCACAGTTCTGACACCCATGGAGCCTAGTCAGTTTGGTGGTTTGGGACTCATGAGGCTGATAGAGGATAAGTGGTCCCAGTCTCAGAAAAAAGGAGTAGCATAGTAGTATCTCAATATGTTCTTTCTAATGGACAGTTTCTCCTTCATTGGAAGAGAATCTAGGATATTGGAGAGTAAGATTTAAACTCAGATCTGAACACGATTCCCTGAGGTTCCTCGTCCCCAAAACAACTATACAGAAAATTGTCTTGGTCTATCTAGAAATTGAAAGGTCTTTTCTAGGCAAGGTTGTCTAAACAACCTAGTCTAGGAAGAGGCTTTGCCTAGGCAACTGAAAACTGAGAGTTGCCCTCAATTTATTCATATCAAAAACAAAAAATAAGGGATAATAGACTGTTGAGGGGAATCTTGGGAATGATTAGGACATATCTCTTACCCTTTGTAATGACCGCCATTACAAAATATAAGGCTCTATTTAATTTCCAGAGAACTTGTTTTAGGTGTGTGTCAGGCACTGATTTAGGTGCTAAAAATATGATTCATGTTGCTTGGATTTAAATTAATATAATATTTTACAGTTCATAATACATTAACGCACATTATTTTATCTTATTTAAAAAGTATTATTGTGGTAAAAGTCACATAATATAAAACATTATTTTAACCATGTTTAACTGTACATTTCAGTGACACTAAATACATTCACATTGTTGGGCAAGTCTCACCATAATTTATGTCCCAAGTCTTACCCTTTCCTAAACTGAAACTCTGTCCTTATTAAATACTAAGTCCCCACTCCCCACTGTACATTATTTTATTGAACACTGAACTGATTCTGAGAGTTTGAAAGTACATGTATGTTTGATCCTACTTTAAAAGTAAGAAAGAAGTGACCTTTCAGTATTCTTCAAGTTCTTACCTGTGTTCTAGGCCTTGTCATCCTTTTCTTCAGTTTCCAAACTCATAAAATTGGGCGATAATACTTCTTCTGTCTATGTTACTTGGATTCTTAAACAGTTTGAAATCAGGGGACTGATTAATAAACCATTTATTAATCAGTAAAACTAATTAATAAAAAATTAATATACAAATCCAGCTCACTAGAGATGATTATTTATAAATATTGATTTTAAAACAATTTCCTATTGCCTTTCATTTTCTAATTTTTTTCTACTACAATTGAGGAGGCTGTACCAAAATAATAGAGTTTTCTAAGTCCCACAGCTGTAAGTAGTAAAAAGTTATGACTAAACCACAGTGTTTATATAGAGGTATCATCTGAGTATCATATTTCTTTTCATCTAAATATTTAATTGGCTAACCTAATTTAAGAGGAACTGAGAAATATGGGACCACAGAATTGTACTAATCTCTGGTGTGTGATGTTATAATAGCTGTGTCTACATAAAAGCAGTGTCTAACATGTTTGAATAGGCAATTCTGTTCTCCAATAATATACCAGAAACATAAACATTTATAATGAAAAATACATATGCTTATGAGGCATATGTGTTTGCTCTCAAAACACTGCAATTAGTAGATCCAACATTCAAGTCTCTGAAAAGTTTTGAGTTCCCTAAAAGCAGCTTAGTTTTATAAATCCTACACCTTCTTCTAGTTACCGCCACATATAATATTTGCCCTTTACTGCCAACTTTCTTGAAAGAAAAATGGAAACTCTGTCTTTCCACTGCCTCATTTTCCATTCCTTCCTCAGTGAATTACAATCTGACTTTCAACACATTCACTGTCTTGCCAAGTTTATATGTTAACTCTTAGATGGTAAAGGCAATGGACCCTGTTGAATTTCTGATGTCCTGCAGTATTTGATATCATATGTTCTTTTGAAACTGTCTCTTAACCTTGTTGTTTATTCTTCTCTTTCCTCTTGATTACTCTTCTTTTCTAGATGCCCTAGTTTAATCTCATTATTGAGCTACACTTACTTGGCCTATGCTTTAAAAGTTGATGTAAAAAAAAAAAGGTTGATGATACAGGAGATCCTATTCTTTTTTCTTGTTTTGCTGTGCTATAGCATGTGGGATCTTAGTTCCCCGACCAGGAATCAAACCCGTGTCCCCTGCAGTGGAAGCTCAGAGTCCTAACCACTGGATCATCAGGGAAGTTCCTGAGATTCTATTCTTGATCTTTACTCTTCTCCTTCTAGTAGTGCACTAGACGGTAGTTATTCTTAACTATTCCCATTCCTTAATTATCACCTCTACATTCAGTAGTTCCAAAATTTCTATGTATATGTATGTCTTTCCTTGACCTCTCTCTTATGTTATAGACCTCTATAGATGTTTACTGAAACTGAAGAGTTCATTACTGAAAATTTTCTTATCAATATTCCATTTATCCATCTATATGTATATATCTATTCATTTATTCATTTACCATAGCTTTTTGTATGTGCCATAAGCATCATAAACTAACATGTGAAAACCAAACCCTTCACATAGCATAGTTTTCTTGTTTATTTTCTATTTGGTGACTGGAAATTTCATCCACCCAGATATACAAGTTAAAAAAATCTAGTGAGGATCTGATCCATTAGGCTAGAATCTCTAGAGTAGGAACCTTGTCTTGTTTTTTTTTTTTTTAACTCTCCTTAGGTGTTTCTAACATGCATCCAGGGTTGAGAGATCTGCTGTAGATCAGTGCTGTATCAATTCTAGTGTGCAAATAATCACCTAGGGATCTTGTTAAACTGCAGATTCTGATTGAGTAGGTCTGGGTCGTGGCCTGAGTTTCTCTGCATTTCTAATAAGCTCCCAGGTGATGACAGATGCTGTTTGTCTGTGGGCAAATGTTGAATATTAAGACTCTAGATGATTTTGTGATAATATCACCACATTTCCTGCCCTCGCTTAGGATTTCCATGCTGGAATATGTGAAACATTCCAAAGATAAAAGGTGGGTTCTTTTACCATGTTTTACCAAGTTACTGAGCAGCAACTTTTGTGCCTCAATTTATTTACCAAACTCTGAAGCTTGATGCCTTTTTAGATATTTTTTCCAACATGAACTGATTAGATTAAGCAGTGACGTTAGAGTAAATTAGGATTAAAAGGAATAGAACAATACAATGGAGTGTATTCCAATTATTAATGTATTAGCTTATTCATTAGTTTATTCCCCTTGCTGGCACACAGTTCACAACACAAACTCCCTTAAATTTAAATTCTCAGATAATTTGAGGTTCCCTGGTAGACAAAGCATAGAGCAAAAATATCATAGAAACTTTGGTGTTTTCTACGAAAGGGGCTTTTGATCTCTGGTTCCTCTGCCTTTTCTAAATCCAGCTTGAATCCTGGAAGTTCACAGTTCACATACTGTTGAAGCATGGCTTGGATTTGAACATTACGTTGCTAATGTGTGAGATGAGTGCAGTTGTATGGGAGTTTGAATATTCTTTGGCATTGCTTTTCTTTGGAATTGGAATGAAAACTGACCTTTTCCAGTCCTGTGGCCACTGCTGAGTTTTCCAAATTTGCTGGCATGTTGAATGCAGCACTTTCACAGCATCATCATTTAGGATTCGAAATAGCTCAACTGGGATTCCATCACCTCCACTAGCTTTATTCATAGTGATGCTTCCTAAGGCCCACTTGACTTCACATTCCAGGATGTCTGGTTCTAGGTGAGTGATCACCTAGAGCCAGTGATCACCATAAAAACATCTACTGTTTATTGGCTACACCAAAGACTTTGACTCTGTGGATCATAACAAACTATGGAAAATTCTTCAAGAGATGGGAATACCAGACCACCTTACCTGCCTCCTGAGAAATCTGTATACAGGTTAGGAAGCAAAAGTTAGAACCAGACATGGAACAATGAACTGGTACCATTTGGGAAAGGAATACGTCAAGGCTGTATATTGTCACCCTGCTTATTTAACTTATATGCAGAGTACATCATGTGAAATGCAGGGCTGGATGAAGCATAAGCTGAAATCAAGATTGCCGGGAGAAATATCAGTAACCTCAGATAAGCAGATGATGTCCATTGAGTCAGTGATGCTATCCAGTGATCTCATCCTCTGTGATCCCCTTCTCCTCCTGCCTTCAACCTTTCTCAGCATCAGGGTCTTTTCCAATGACAGTCCCTCACATCAGGTGGCCAAAGTACCGGAGTTTCAGCTTCAGGATTAGTCCTTCCAATGAACATCCAGGACCGATCTCCTTTAGGATGGAATGGTTGGATCTCCTTGCAATCCAAGGGACTCTCAAGAGTCTTCTGCAACACCACAGTTCAAAAGCATCAATTCTTCAGTGCTCAGAAAGTGAAGAACTAGAATCTCTTGATGAAAGTGAAAGAGGAGAGTGAAAAAATTGACTTAAAACTCAACATTCAGAAAACTAAGATCATGGCATCTGCTTTCATCACTTCATGGCAAATAGATGGGGGAACAGTGGAAACAGTGACAGACTTTATTTGTTTGGGCTCCAAAATCACTGCAGATGGTGACTGCAGCCATGAAATTAAAAGACGCTCACTCCTTGGAAGGAAAGTGATGACCAACCTAGATAGCATATTAAAAAGCAGAGACATTACTTTGCCAACAAAGGTCCGTCTGGTCAAGGCTATGGTTTTTCCAGTGGTCATGTATGGATGTGAGAGCTGGACTGTGAAGAAAGCTGAGCGCCGAAGAATTGATGCTTTTGAACTGTGGTGTTGGAAGAGACTCTTGAGAGTCCCTTGGGCTTTCGGGAGATCATAGTCAATCTCTATAAAATTAAAATGGGATTTAAAGATTAAATGTAAGACAGAAATATAAAACTGCTTAAAGGAAACATAGTTTTAAACACTCTATCACATAAATCATAAACAGATCTCTATACCACCTCCCAGAATATTGGAATAAAAGCAAAAATAAACAAAATGGACCTAATTAAACTTAAAAGCTTTTGCACAACAAAGGAAACTATAAGTAAGGTGAAAAGACAGCCCTCAGATTGGGAGAAAATAATAGCAAATGAAGCAACAGACAAAGGATTAATCTCAAAAATATACAAGCAACTCCTGCAGCTCAATTCAAGAAAAATAAATGACCCAATCAAAATGGGCCAAAGAACTAAACAGACATTTCTCCAAAGAAGACATACAGATGGCTAACAAACACATGAAAAGATGCTCAACATCACTCATTATCAGAGAAATGCAAATCAAAACTAAATGAGGTACCATTACACGCCAGTCAGGATGGCTGCTATCCAAAAGTCTACAAGCAATAAATGCTGGAGAGGGTGTGGAGAAAAGGGAACCCTCTTACACTGTTGGTGGGAATGCAAACTAGTACAGCCGCTATGGAGAACAGTGTGGAGATTTCTTAAAACACTGGAAATAGAACTGCCATATGACCCAGCAATCCCACTTCTGGGCATACACACCGAGGAAACCAGATCTGAAAGAGACACGTGCACCCCAATGTTCTTCACAGCACTGTTTATAATAGCCAGGACATGGAAGCAACCTAGATGCCCATCAGCAGACGAATGGATAAGGAAGCTGTGGTACACATACACCATGGAATATTACTCAGCCATTAAAAAGAATTCATTTGAATCAGTTCTAATGAGAATGGATGAAGCTGAAGCCTATTATACAGAGTGAAGTAGCCAGAAAGATAAAGACCAAATACAGTTATACTAACACATATATATGGAATTTCTAGAAAGATGGTAACGATATCCTATTAATGCAAGACAGAAAAAGAGACACAGATGTCAGAACAGAGACTTTTGGACTTCTATGGGAGAAGGCGAGGGTGGGATGATCTGAGAGAATAGCATCAAAACATGTATATTATCAAGTGTGAAACAGATTGCCAGTCCAGGTTGGAGTCATGAGACAAGTGCTCAGGGCTGGTGCACTGGGAAGACCCAGAGGGATGGGGTGGAGAGGGAGGCGGGAGGGGGGATCAGGATGGGGAACACATGTAAATCCATGGCTGATTCAAGTCAATGTATGGCAAAAACCACTACAATATTGTAAAGTAATTAGCCTCCAACTAAAAAAAAAGAAAAAAAAAAAAAAAGGATCTGCCTGCCAATGAAGGAGATGTAAGAGATGCAGGTTCAGTCCTTGGGTGAGGAGGATCTCCTGGAGGAGGAAATGGTAATCCACTCCAGTATTCTTGCCAGGAGAATCCCATAGACAGAGGAGCCTGGTGGGCTACAGTCCTTGGCATCGCAAAGAGTGGGACATGACAATATCTAAGCATACGATAAATAAACTACAAGGAGATGTAGTACAACACAAGGAATATAGCCAATATTTTATAATAACTATAAATGGAATATAACCTTAAAATTGTGAATCACTGTGTTGTAAACTTCACATTTATATAGTTTGTGCATCAAGTATACCTCAATTAAAAATGTTTTAAAGCCAAAAAATAAAAAAAGGAAATCAGTCCTGAATATTCATTGGAAGGACTGAGGTTGAAGCTGAAACTCCAATATTTTGGCCACCTGATGTGAGGGACTGACTCATTGGAAAAGACCCTGATGCTGGGAAAGATTGAAGGCAGGAGGAGAAGGGGATGATAGAGGATAAGATCATTGGATAGCATCACTGACTCGAGGGACATGAGTTTGAGTAGGCTCCGGGAGTTGGTGATGGACAGGGAAGCCTGGCATGCAGCAGTCATGGGGTTGCAAAGAGTAGGACATAATTGAGCGACTGAAGTGAACTGAACTGAAGAAAGGGGCTTAAAATAAAACAGAAGCTTTTATTTCAAAGATCATTCTTTTATTTTTTTAACCAATAGAGAATAATCAGTGCTGGCTCAGGGAATAAGAAATTGGATCACTCATGATGGTCAGTGGTGTCTCAGCTCCTGTCTTTGATCAGTGATTTTCTTAGTCATGACATCTGGCTCTTGACATACAGCCTGATGTTATTGAACTTGGCCTGAGTGCCTCATCACTTTTCAAACACTGCAGGCCACCATTAGCCTGCATAATTAAGAGTTGGATAACTCTTCTCTTTCCAAGATTCTGTCACGAATTTGAAGGGTTTGGAAAGAATTTAAGTAATTTGGATAACTTTGCAAACTCTTTATTGAGATTGATCACTTTAGACTCTAAACAAGGATACTTTTAAAACAAAAGATTCACAGACAAGCAAGTATTCAAAATGGTTTCTTTTAGAAAAATCTTATAGCTAAATTTGTATCTAATCTTGATTTGTCTGATTCAAGAAATCTACAAATGAAGCATATAGATTTTAAACATCTATCCCCTCCCTCACCATAAACTATTGACAATATACTAGCAGTCACTTAATAGTATCAAAATCAATATCTTGAAACAAAGGGGACTGTCTGTTAGCTAAAAGCCTAAGCAAAGCAAAGATCCATTGAAAATGATACTTCATTTGTGGGGTAGGGGTGAAACTTACTTGGCTTGAATAAAATTGAAATCATGATGCTGAAGCTGAAACTCCACTACTTTGGCTACCTCATGCGAAGAGTTGACTTATTGGAAAAGACCCTGATGCTGGGAGGGATTGGGGGCAGGAGGAGAAGGGGACGATAGAGGATGAGATGGCTGGATGGCATCACCGACTCAATGAACATGAGTTTGAGTAAACTCCGGGAGTTGGTGATGGACAGGGAGGCCTGGTGTGCTGTGATTCATGGGGTCGCAAAGAGTCGGACATGACTGAGCGACTGAACTGAACTGAATCTTTTGTTTATTTAAAAAATTGAACCTCTGAAATGGTGACTTAGACATGGCATTATGGTTTATCAAGTTCAGAGGATAACACTAATTTCAAAGCTTTAAAATTCCATTTAAATGCAACCAACCAGTTTTCTAAATATTTAAGAAAGTAAATGATGTTCCATCACTTCATAGCCTCTACAAGCTGTTGTACCCTGGGCTGGAAATGCTATCTTGTATTGAGAAAGTTCTTACCAAGAAAATAGCTGTGAACATTCTCTTTTCTGTTATGAGTATAACCTCCATGAGGATAGAGTCCTTAGATGTTTTTGTTCAAAATTCTATTCCAGTTCAAGAACAATGTCTGGCTTGTATGAGACACTGAATAAATGTTGAATGGATATCAAATACAAGAATACCTGTTAATTTCCACTCCAGAGCACTGTGGAAGTGCCACTTGTCAATGAAGTCTTTCTGAGTTCGGCCTCCTACATGGGACCAGTTCATTGATTTATAAATAAGAAGCAGAAATAGCTCCATTTTCTTTTCTGTCTAGGATTCCTGAAAAGCCAGTTGAGAAAGAACTGCATTTTCAACTCACCACGATAGAAGTCCCCCACCCCTATTTTTCCCCTTAATATCCACGGCTTCCTCAATCCTATGCTAATTTCTAAACTATACCATGGCTTTCATGTTCTTCCAGAAGTTACAAGTATAACTAACTCTCCAGTCGCATGCAGCACAGCTCTTCCTCATGTGTTCATTGGCCCTGCTATATGAGTCTCCTTTCATCCACCAGGGTTTTCATTTCTCTAGATATTCAATTTGGTTCTAGAAGTATCTTCCATTTCTTCCTCACTATGTTCACATTTTTTCTTTAAATACTTGAACATTTTTTCTAATAGGTATTTCACATCCTTGTCTGCCAATTTTATTATCTCTATTATTTTTTAGTCTGTTTCTACTAAATTTTATCCTAGTTATATGTCATATTTTCCAACATCTTTGCATTTTTTGATTGGGTGCTGTCCATTGTGAATTTTATGTTGTTGAGTATCTATATTTTGTTTTGTTCTGTTAGGCAGTTAGGTTACTTGTGGTCCTTTTCTGGCTTATTTTGAGTTCCATAAGGAATATCTAGTATCACCTTTATTCTAGGGATGATTTAGCCCCACTGCTAAGGTAGACCAGAAATATTGGTCTTCTTTCTTTTCTTCAAGCATGTTCTACTCTTTCTTTTATCTGAGTTTGGCACATTTGGAATCTCTCTAAGTTAGCTTTGTCCTGTATATGCCTCCCTTAGACTCTGAACTTGCCATTTTGAAATTAAACCTGTGAATAGACACACACACACACACACACACACATTCATAACAATGAATGTTATTTCCACTACATTGTAAAGTCCATAACAAAGAGCAAATTAGCAAAGGACAGTCGTCTTTTTCCATCAAACAAATGACATATTTCAGGACTAGTGCAGAAATTATTTTCCTAATGAGAACATTGTTAATGAAAAGAGTCAGTCAAATACCAACACATTAACCAGGGAGAAGGTAGTAGAGATGTCAAGTGTTTTCTCTGTTAATAATTTCTTTTCATTCTCCACACTTCCTTCTGAAGTTTTTGCTCCCGTAGATCCCATTAATGAGCAGTCATTTTGATTTCATCTTCCTGGTCCCCAGTGGCCAAACTGGGGATGGAAAAGTGTCATAAAATAAGCCAACCATATTCCGTATTTCAGATATAATAGTTCTGTTTTCCTTCCTCGAGGCCAAACTATCCCCCCAGTGGGACTGAGCCTCTGGGCAATAGACTCAGTAGGAATCTTGGCTGTCTGTCAGAACATGATGCCCAGAGGATATATTGTTGTCAATGAGGCCCAGAATGGGCTAGCAGTTAGGTGTAGTGGAGATAAGCAGGCCAAGTATGTGAGCAGAAAATATGAAGAGACACATGTCCATGTGGTTAATATTAAGCAGCTCTTGGCATAAAGTGCCATGTCCCAATTACAAAGTGAATAGTTCATGGGAAGACTTGTGTCCCCCTTATGATTGGTTATATTAATTTCCTAGGGCTGCCATAATAGATAACTACTGCATGGTGGCTTACAACAATAGAAACTTCATTGTTCTGGAGGCCAGAAGTCTGAAATGAAGGTGTCAGTAGAACTGGTTCCTTTTGGAGGCTATGAGGAAAAGTCTGCTCCATGACACTCTCCCAGCTGCTGGTTGGCAGTGGTGGTCCTTGACATGCATACCTTGGCTTATAGGCACATCATTCCAATCTCTGCCTCTGTCTTCACATAGCCTTTCTCTTTGTGCTTCTCCTGTGTCTCTGTGTGTTTCAGATCTCCCACTCCTTTCTCTTACAAGGACACCACTCATTGGATTTAGGGCCTACCCTAAATTCAGAATTGTCTCATCTTGAGATATTTAATTATCTTTACAAAGACACTAATCCCAAATGGATTCATATCCATAGGTACTGAAGTGGCTGGGACTCAGGCAAATATTTCATATCCGTTAGTAAACCAATGATATTGTTAGAAGCAGGACTGAATCCTAGCTTAGAAAAACAAGGATCCAGATAAGTGATGAAGTCATAAGTTCAGTTCAGTTCAGTCATCAGTCATATCCAACACATTGTGACCCCATGGACTGCAGCATGCCAGGCCTTCCTGTCCATCACCAAGACGCAGAGTTTATTCCAACTCATGTTCGTTGAGTCGGTGATGCCATCCAACCATCTCATCCTCTGTCGTCCCCTTCTCCTCCTGCCTTCAATCTTTCCCAGCATCAGGGTCTTTTCCAATGAGTCAGTTCTTTGCATCAGGTGACCAAAGTATTGGACTTTCAGCCTCAGTATCAGTCCTTCCATTGAATATATAGGACTGATTTCCTTTAGGGTTGATCCTTGTTGGATCTCCTTGCAGTCTAAGGAACTCTAAAGAGTCTTTTCCAACACCACAGTTCAAAAGCATCAATTCTTTGATGCTCAGCTTTCTTTATAGTCCAACTCTCACATGCATACATGACTACTGGAAAAACCATAGCCTTGACTAGATGGACCTTTGTTGGCAAAGTAATGTCTCTGCTTTTTAATATGCTGTCTAGTTTGGTCATAACTTTCCCTCCAAGGAGCAAGTGTCTTTTAATTTCATGGCTGCAGTCAACATTGGAAGTGATTTTGGAGCCCCCCAAGATAAAGTCTGTCACTGTTTCAATTGTTTCCCCATCTATTTGGTATGAAGTGATGGGTCCAGATGCCATGATCTTAGTTTTCTGAATGTTGAGCTTTAAGCCAACTTTTTCACTCTCCTCTTTCACTTTCATCAAGAGGCTTTTTAGTTTCTCTTCACTTTCTGCAATAAGGGTGGTGTCATCTGCATATCTGAGGTTATTGATATTTCTCCAGGCAATCTTGATTCCAGCCTGTGTTTCATCCAGCCTAGCATTTCTTATGATGTACTCTGCATATGTTAAATAAGCAGGGTGACAATATACAGCCTAACACACTCCTTTCCCTATTTGGAACCAGTCTGTTGTTCCATGTCCAGTTCTAACTGTTGCTTCCTGACCTGCATACAGATTTCTCAGGAGGCAGGTAAGGTGGTCTGGTATTCCCATCTCTTGAAGAATTTTCCAGAGTTTGTTGTGGTCCACACAGTCAAAGGCTTTGGCTTAGTCCATAAAGCAGAAATACATGTTTTTCTGGAAATCTCTTGCTTTTTCGATGATCCAATGGATGTTGGCAATTTGATCTCTGGTTCCTCTGCCTTCTAAATCCAGCTTGAACATCTGGAAGTTCACCGTTCACATATTACTGAAGCCTGGCTTGGAGACTTTTGAGCATTACTTTACTAGCGTGTGAAATGAGTGCAATTGTGCAGTAGTGTGAGCATTCCTTTTTTTTTTTTTCTGAAAAACATCTACTTCTGGTTGATTCATGTCAATGTATAGCAAAAACCACTATAATATTGTAAAGTAATTAGCCTCCAACTAATAAAAATAAATGGAAAAAAAAATCTTCTGCTTCTGTGAGATCCATACCTCTGTCCTTTATTGAACCCATCTTTCCATGAAATGTTCCTTTGGTATCTCTGATTTTCTTGAAGAGATCTCCAATCTGTCCCATTCTATTGTTTTTCTCTATTTCTTTGCACTGATCACTGAGAAAGGCTTTCTTATCTCTCCCTGCTATTCTTTGGAACTTTGCATTCAGATGGGTATATCTTTCCTTTTCTCCTTTGCCTTTCATTCTCTTCTATTCACAGCTATTTGTAAGGCCTCCTCAGACAACCATTTGGCCTTTTTGCATTTCTTTGGCTTGTGGATGGTCTTGATCCCTGTCTCCTGTACAGTGTCATGCACCTCCGTCCATAGTTCTTCACACACTCTATCAGATCTAGTCCCTTAAATCTATTTCTCACTCTACTATATAATCATAGGGGATTTGATTTAGGTCATACCTGAATGGTCTAGTGGTTTTCCCTACTTTCTTCTATTTAAGTCTGGATTTGGCAATAAAGAGTTTATGACCTGAGCCACAGACAGCTCCTGATCTTATTTTTTGCTGACTGTATAGAGCTTCTCCATTTTTGTCTGCAAAGAATATAATCACCTGATGTCAGTACTGACCATTTGGTGATGTCCATGTGTAGAGTCTTCTCTTGTGTTTTTGGGAGATGATGTTTGCTATAACCAGTGCATTCTCTTGGCAAAGCTCTATTAGCCTTTGCTTTGCTTCATTCTGTACTCCAAGGCCGAATTTGCCTGTTACTCCAGGTATTTTCTTGACATCCTACTTCTGCATTCCAGTCCCCTATAATGAAAAGGACATCTTTTTGGGTGCTAATTCTAGAAGGTCTTGTAGGTCTTCATAGAACCATTCAACTTCACTTTCTTCAGCATTATTCGTCAGGGCATAGACTTGGACTACTGTGATATTGAGTGGTTTGCCTTGGAAATGAACAGAGATCATTCTGTCATTTTTGAGATTGCATTCAAGTACTGCATTTCAGACTCTTTCATTGATTATGATGGCTACTCCATTTCTTCTAAGGGATACTTGCCCACAGTAGTAGATATAATGGTCATCTGATTTAAACTCACCCATTCCAGCCCATTTTAGTTTTATGATTCCTAAAATGTCAATGTTCACTCTTGCCATCTCCTGATATGACCACTTCCAATTTGCCTTGATTCATGTACCTAGCATTCCAGGTTCTTAGGCAATACTGTTCTTTACAGCATCAGACTTAACTTCTATCACCAGTCACATCTATAACTGGGTGTTGTTTTTGCTTTGGCTCTGTCTCTTCATTCTTTCTGGAGTTATTTTTCCACTGATCTCCAGTAGCATATTGGGCATCTACCGACCTGGGGAGTTCATCTTTCAGTGTCCTATCTCTTTGCCTTTTCACACTGTTCATGGGGTTCTCAAGGCAAGAATACTGAATTGGTTTGACATTCCCTTTTCTAATGGACCACATTTTGTCAGAACTCTCCACTATGACCCATCCATCTTGGGTGACCCTACATGGCGTGGCTCATAGTTTCATAGAGTTGGACAAGTCTGTGGTCCATGTGATCAGTTTCGTTAGTTTCCTGTGATTGTGGTTTTCAGTCTGTCTGCCCTCTAATGGAGAAGGATAAGAGGCTTATAGAAGCTTCCTGATGGGAGAGACCAATTGAGAGGGAAATTGTGTCTTGTTCTGATGGGACAGTCCATGTTCTGTAAATATTTAATTAAGACGGGTGGGGCTGTGTTCCCTCCCTGTTATTTACCTGGAGCCATACCACGGTGGAGGTAATGAAGATAATGGCGACCTCCTTCAAAAAGTCATAGCACTGGTCATAGCAAACACCTTCTTCCAACAACACAAGAGAAGAATCTATACATGGACATCACCAAATGGTCAATACCAAAATCAGATTGATTATATTCTTTGCAGCCAAAGATGGAGAAGCTTTATACAGTCAGCAAAAATAAGACCAGGGTCAGATCATGAACTCCTTATTGCCAAATTCAGACTTAAATTGAAGAAAGTAGGGAAAATTTCTAGACCATTCAGTTCATTTCAGTCGCTCAGTCGTGTCCAACTCTTTGTGACCCCATGAACCACAGCACACCAGGCCTCCCTGTCCATCACCAACTCCTGGAGTCCACCCAAACCCATGTCCATTGAGTTAATGATGCCATCCAGCCACCTCATCCTCTGTCGTCCCCTTTCTCCTCCTGCCGTCAATCTTTCCCAGCATCAGGGTCTTTTCCAATGAGTCAGCTCTTCGCATCAGAAACCATTCAGGTATGACCTAAATCAAATCCATTATCATTATACAGTGGAAGTGAGAAGTAGATTCAAGGGATTAGATCTGAAGGAGTTCATGAAGAATTATGGATGGAGATTTGTGACATTGTATAGGAGACACAGGGATCAAGACCATCCCCAAGAAAAAGAAATGCAAAAAAGCAAAATGGCTGTCTGAGGAGGCCTTAAAAATAGTTGTGAAAAGAAGAGAAGGGAAAAGCAAAGGAGAAAGGAAAGATATACCCATTTGAATGCAGAGTTCCAAAGAATAGCAAGGAGAGATGAGAAAGCCTTCCTCAGTGATCAGTGCAAAGAAATAGAGAAAAACAATAGAATGGGACAGATTAGAGATCTCTTCAAGAAAATTAGAGATATCAAGGGAACATTTCATGCAAAGATGGGTTCAATAAAGGACAGAAATGGTATGGACCTAACAGAAGCAGAAGATATTAAAAAGAGGTGGACAGAATACACAGAAGAACTATACAAAAAAGATCTTCACAACCCAGATAATCACATTGGTGTGATCACTCACCTAGAGCCAGACATTCTGGAATGCAAAGTCAAGTGGGCCTTATGAAGCATCACTGCGAACAAAGCTAGTGGAGGTGATGGAATTACAGTTGAGCTCTTTCAAATCCTAAAAGATGATGTCGTGAAAGTGCTGCACTCAATATGCCAGCAAATTTGAAAAACACAGCAGTGGCCACAGGACTTGAAAAGGTCTATTTTCATTCCAATCCCAAAGAAAGGCAATGCCAAAGAATGCTCACAATTGCAGTCCTCTCACACACTAGCAACGTAATGCTCAAAATTCTCCAAGCCAGGCTTCAACAGTATATGAACCGTGAACTTCCAGATGTTCAAGCTAGATTTAGAAAAGGCAGAGGAACCAGAGATCAAATTGTCAACATCTGTTGGATCATCGAAAAAGCAAGAGATTTCCAGAAAAACATGTATTTCTGTTTTATTGACTAAGCCAAAGCCTTTGACTGTGTGGACCACAACAAACTCTGGAAAATTCTTCAAGAGATGGGAATATCAGACCACCTTACCTGCCTCTTCCTTGCCTTTTACCTGCCTCTTGAGAAATCTGTATGCAGGTCAGGAAGCAACAGTTGGAACTGGACATGGAACAACAGACTGGTTCTAAAATAGGGAAAGAAATGCATCAAGGCTGTATATTGTCACCCTGCTTATTTAACTTATATACAGTGTCATCATGAGAAATGCTGGGCTGGATGAAGCACAGGCTAGAATCAAGATTGCCAGGAGAAGTATCAATAAGCTCAGATATTTTCATGACACCACTCTTATGGCAGACAGTGAAGAAAAACTAAAGACTCTCTCGATGAAAGTGAAAGAGTAGAGTGAAAAAGCTGACTTAAAGCTCAACATTCAGAAAACTAAGATCATGGCATTTGGTCCCATCACTTCATGGGAAATAGATGTGGAAACAGTGGAAACAGTGACAGACTTTATTTCTCCAAAATCACTACAGATGGTGACTGCAGCCATGAAATTAAAAGATTCTTGTTCCTTGGAAGAAAAGTTATGACCAACCTAGACAGCATATTAAAAAGCAGAGACATTACTTTGCCAACAAAGGACTGTCTAATCAAGGCTGGTTTTTTTGAGTAGTCATGTATGCATGTGAGAGTTGGACTATAAAGAAAGCTGAGCACCGAAGAATTGAGGCTTTTGAATTGCCGTGTTGGAGAAGACTCTTGAGAGTCCCTTGGACTTCAAGGAGATCCAAGCAGTCAATTCTAAAGGAAATCAGTCCTGAATATTCATTGGAAAAACTGATGCTGAGGATCCAATACTTTGGCCACCTGATGTGAAGACCTGACTCATTGGAAAAGACCCTGATGCTAGGAAAGATTGAAGGCGGGAGGAGAAGGGGATGACAGAAGATGAAATGGTTGTGTATCATCACTGACTCAATGAACATGTTTTTGAGTAAACTGAGGGAGTTGGTGATGGACATGGAGATCTGGCATGCTGCAGTCCATGGGGTTGCAAATGCTTGGACACCACTGAGTGACTGAACTGAACTGAACTGAAGGAAGATAATGGTGACCTTCTTGAAATGGTCCCATGCATACACTTCTACACTCCTTGCCCCCAACCTGCAGCTGGCTACTGCTTTCCCTACTTAGGCACAGAAGAAAGGAAACAGGAGTCCAAATGCAGCAACTCAACTTCAAGGTCAAAACTGAACCAGTAGTAAGTGGAATAGAAGCTTATTTATTTGTCTATCAAAAATCCCCCCATTGCAATAGATGAAAAATATTATTAATCCCTAAATGGAATGATCTGGAAGCTATAGATTCAGTAAAATAAAGCAGACGTAGAATTTTTAAAGGACTGAATAACTTACCTTGGTTATGGTACAGCTAGTTGTCTGCACAAAAATCATAATTGTAAATTGTTGACATTCTTTATGTAGTCCACAAATTATTTCCTCCAACTTAAGTTTCCTCTTTTCTCCAATCAAACCAGGAAAATAGATAGAGAGCTCTTCAATTAGTCCCATCATGGATTATATAAAACAAAGCTAGAAATAGCTCAATTAAACTTTAAAAATCTTCTCATTTCCTTTCAATGTTCCTTAGCATTTAAGTCACTTAAAATCAAACTTTTTAGTACATAATTTAAAAAATGTATATCACAAATACCATCAAGTCCTCATTTTCTAAGCAGCCAGAAGTTGCCTGAACACTAAACTTCTTATTCCATTTTTAGGAGATTTCTTAAGCAGTGATGTCCCAATTTTAAAGATATTAAAATATACTCTAAGGCAGTCAGAAACATATGTCTTGTCATTCTAAACTGGGTATTTTTTTCTACTGTCTCCCAAAAATGGAAAAAAGAAGTTGATGAAATTGAGCAGCTTCATTTTTCTGTAAATGAGTAAGTAGTGCTATTTGGGATAAATATGAGCATTAGTGATCATCTGAAATCAAGGACTCGTGGGTCAGAGAAGCCTGACTTGCAGGCTTCTGCAAAAAGTTGCAAAAATCATTTACTTTAGGATAGGGTGACATTTCTTCCAAATCTAAATAGTAACTTGGCACACCACATCTGTTTAAATGGCAGGCAGCTCTCTGTATTTAAGAACAAATATATTTCCTAAGCTCTAAATCATGGCTGTCATTGATTTCGTGTTTGATGAACCAAGGTCTTTGGAGTCAGTATGCAAAGAATGCAGTTGTGGCTAAGGTTTTGGCAGGATTCCTCACTGCCTCAGAAAATGACCAGCTATCCCTCTACGTAGCTTCAAGAAACAGCTCTCTGATGAGTTTTCCAGAGGTTAACAACTCAGAGTGCTACATCTGATCAGGTTCTTGGTGTCATCACTATCCACAAGAAGACATGGGCTTGAAATTCTGACTACTGACAGGAAGTCAAAGGGTCACTTTCTCTCCTCCAGTCAGTTCACAAGAAAAGAAGCCCAAGTGGCCACTTCACAGAAGCCCTTGCATAGTGCTTGCATCTTTTTGATTTTCTCTCTCACTAGATACTTTAGAAAGCTTTTGGAAAATGCACTTAATCTATTCCAAAGGTCACAGCAACAAAGGTTTCTGCTCTACTGCTATGTCCATGCTTGGCCAGGTTTTAAAATTTCAATCTTTGTGGGTTTTTTTTTTTTTTTTTTTTTTTTTTTACATCAACTGTACAGCAGTGAATGAAAATTACTGGCATTCAAGGCTGCAGATGAAATAGGACTGACTGTTGCTCTGTGTGTATTAGGTTGTCTAGAAATAGAGTTCCCATATTTTCTGAATTGAAAATCAGTTCTGTTCTTTGTCAAATATGAATGACTTCATGGGAAAAATGGGACAGAATATTTGAAACCAAGAATGTTGGGGACAGTCCAGGATGTGTGGTTTCTGTAGATATAAGGGGCTTGATTTCATTCAAATTTAATGAGAACTAAATGACTTCTCATGTGTGTTTAGGTTCACAGCCTGGGTAGACTGTTACTGCCTGCTATTGCTTGCTTTCCTCTCATCACACTCTGAGTGATGTTAAGAGTATACAGTAAAAGGCAGCTTTCAGGGGTACCACATTTCCTTAGCCAACCATTAATAATGGGGAAATGCAATGCCTATTTGCTAATCAAATGTAATGAGCCGGTTAATGAAAGCACATTCTAAGTTCCCCAAAGTAATGATCTTACCTCTCTCTCTCAAGTCACCAGGGATGGTTTGACAAGCAGGTGGCTGAGGGTACTCAGTGATATGAATTTAGTTAATTTGCTCAGTTTCTATCCTGAGGAAACTATGCAAACAGCACTTCTCATGTTAAATACCGGTCAGGTTTTTCAAAACCCCAATGTTATTACAAGGGTGAGAAACAGGAATTGAGAGATAAAGAATTGGTGAATAACCTTAGCCCATCAGACAGATGAGAAAACTAAAGCATAGTTGTCTGTGATTGATAGGAGTCTGTGATTGATCCATGCTGATCACTAAGTTAGAACAATCATATCTGCCTTGCTTTTGGCCAGGTAATGGTAACACTGATAATAATGTGTGCTCATTGCTTTTCTTTAATTATTGCAATAAATTCTCATAGTAACCCTGTGAGTTAGAATATAATGTTTTCCTCATACTTAAGGCAATGAAGTTGGGGATCAGAAAGGTTAAGTAACTTCTTTATGGTCACATGATGTGTAATAAGTGGTGGAACAAGGATTTGATGTTGAAGCAGCTTGTACATGTTCTCTGAGCCTCTCTGGTCCTTAGGCAAATATTTCTTTTCTCTTTTTGGCTGTTGCAGCTTGACATGTGGGACCTTAGTTCCCAGACCAGGGATTGAACCTGTGCTCCTTGCAGTGGAAGCACAAGTTTTAAGCACTGAACGGCCAGGGAAGTCATTAGGAGATCATTTCTTAACAACCAATGTGAGGACTGCAAAACTCCCTAAAAGATTTCCATTTTACTCTTGATCTACTCTATGGCAAGCACTATACTTTGGTTTCTATTATAATAAGTGCTTTGTCCACAGAAGTGTTAGCAGAATGAATTTAAATTTTAAATTTTGTTTTAAGACTACATTCCAATTGTGTGCTCAGAAAGATGCAGACAGATGCAAAAGGTGTGCATGGATTAGATAAAGTCAGGCTCACTAATTTTGCTCTGGACCCTGGGATGATGGTGTCAGAAACCTGTTGCCAAATATTGGTCTCAGAAAATTGACATATATACACCATTATGTGTAAAATAGGTAGATAGTGGAAAGTTGCTAAATAACACAGGGAACCCAGCCTAATGCTCTGCAATGACCTAGATGGTAGGGTGCAGGAAGGGGAGGAGGCTCAGAAGGGAAGGGATATATGTAAAATTATGACTGATTTACATTGTCGTATGGCAGAAACCTACACAAAATTGTAAAAGCAATTTTCTACCAATTAAAAAATAAATTAGAAAAAAAAGCATATCAGGCCCCGCTCTCTCAATGTGGATTAGCAGAGCAGGTTAAGAGCTCTGTATGGTTAAGAGAAAGGTCAAACGCCTTCAGTTACAACTAACCTACCACAGCAGCAGGTGATATCAAGAGGACACAGTCAACATTTGTTATTAGCTGGAAGAAATCTCAAACAATCCTCTGAGAAAATTCCTGGAATCCCCAAAATCTAATTGTGCCATAGCTAAATTTGCCTTCAATCAGAATTAGAGGTAAAAAAAAAAAAAAAAAGTTAATTATTTATTGCCATCTTCTCCAGAGGCAGCAGATACATTTTTATCTTCACAACAAACTCACTCCCAAAACCTACAGGAGACCTTGAGATTCATCAGCAGCTCTCAAGAAATAAGAGTTTGTCAAGAAATAATAGCCTCAAATTCTGTTTGTTAATCTCTCTCTTTCTGGATCTGGGGGCTTGCTACTCTGTGGCCTCTAAGGGGTCAAACGTTCCCTGTGTCAGATGATTAATCACTGAAGTCGTGTTACAATTTCTCATTAGCCTAATGAAAAGATGGCTTCCTCCCCTGGAGGGCTACAGTCCACCGGGTCGCAACGAGTCAGACACTACTGAGCGACTAAGCCCAGCACAGAGATACTGAGTTAACCTTTCAATCATTTTTTTCACCAGAGCTCTGGTAAGTTTTCTGTTAAGAGTGTATTTTAAAAAGTTGGTGTTCCATAGCCTTGAGAAGTGAAGTTGGGGAATTACAAACCTATGTGAAAAAAATTACATTCTCTTGGCATTTCAGTGACAAACTTGCTTTTCCTCTGGCAAGGAAGGTCCAGCAGGCTTGTCAATGGTTTTTTTTCTTTCTTTTTATTTTTCGGTAGAGAGTTCCAGTGTAATTGCCTAGGCAATTACATTGTGACTGTAGTAAGATAGTCTCTATTTCCCCGGGGACTATAACTAGAAATGCAGTGCCTATATGTTTTGAGCAGGAAATCATGGCAGCTGGCATGCCATTTAAGAGGGTAATGGGACATAATTTTTTATATCAAGATGCTAGTAAAATTCATAAATTTCAGAAAGATATTTATGTACTCTGCTTATACTATCACAAAGAATATTATTAATTATAATAGCTAGTCCTACTGAAAGTTTACTGTATGCTAAATGCAAACCTATTTGACCCTTACAATAGCACTAGACACTAAATGCTATTATTATTATCCACATTTGGATGATGAGAGAATTGAAGTAGAGAGTGGGTAAGAATTTCACCAACTCTCCACAGTCAGTAGGTGGCCAGGTAAAGATTTGAACCTAAGAAACTTAGACAGAGGGGATATACTCTTAACCATTATGCTGTATTGCTTATATAAACTAAAGAGCCAGGTTAGGCAAACAAAAGACCTCCATAACAACAGTAACTACAATTTACACTTATATACTAACTATACCATGCAAGGCATTTTTAAAATCTTGCTATGCACATTTTGTATTTAATCCCTCAATAGTTCTATCAGGTAGGCATTATTCTCCTCATTTTATAGATGGAAAAACAGAGTCACATGAACTTTAAGTAACTTTACTCATGCCGATTAGTACATAAGTGTTATATGACTGAGATGAAAATGCAAAGGCATTCTGACTCACATCTCTTTTATGTTTCTGATGTTGAAGTGATATTTTGAAAAATCGATCCCAATTATTAGATTCTCTAGTTCAATAAAACAGAATTTTCCTTGCATTTACCATTTATAATCCAGAACAACTCCGAAAACTTTCTTCTATAAATCAGGTATCTTCTAACATCATCTAAAATGGCTAAATACAAAACTACATAAATAGAATCAAATTAATGTCCAAGAAAGGCAAGTGGACCACTGTCTTTCTTGTCTTTCCCTGGTAAAGTTATAAAAGCATAACTTCAAAAAGAGGGAAGAAATATAGTGACTGATGTTCTACAACCTATGGGAATGTTTTCAAACAGGTGACAATGTAGTTAAACTTACAACTTTATGCTTAATAGAATTTCTTTATTTTTTAATTTTTATTGACTTAAAATACTATGTTAATTTCAGATTCAGGATATAGCGACTTGACATTTTTATATATTGCAAAATAATCATCACAGTAAGCCTAGTTACCACCTGTTACCATAAAAAATTATAATATTATTGACCATATTTCTTATGCTGTACATTACATCCCCGTGGATTATTTATAACTAGAAGTTTTTAATCTCTTAATCTCCCTAACCTATTTCACTCATCTCCCAACATACATTCCATTTGTTTTCTGTTATCTGTGAGTCTATTTCTCTTTCATCATGTTTGTTTATATTTTAGATTGCATATATAAAGGAAAACATACAGTGTTTATCTTTGACTTATTTCAGTAAGCAGAATATCCTCAAGGTTCATCCATGTTGTTGCAAATGGCAACTTTTATTCTTTTTTTATGTATTACTAATATTCTATCGTATGTATCAATATATAGTATACTTTCTTATCCATTCATCTGTTGATGGACACCTAGGTTGCTTCCCTATCTTGGCTATAATAAATAATGAACACTGGAATCCATATGTCTTTTTGAATTAGTGTTTTCATTTCTTTGGTTACATATACAGAAGTGGAATTACTGGATCATATGGTAATTCAGTTTTTAATTTTTTAAGGAACATCTTTACTATTCCATAGTGGCTATACCGGTGTACATTGACCAACAGTTTAATAGGGTTCCCTTTTCTCCACATCCTCACCAACACTTATTATTTGTTGACTATTTGACAATAGCCATTCTGACAGTTGTGAAGTGAATCTTGTGGTTTGCATTTCCCTAATGATTAGTGATGTTGAGCATCTTTTCATGTGTCTTTTGGCCATCTGTAATGTCTTTGGGAAAATGTCTATTCTGGGCCTCTGCCCAGTTTTAAGTCAAGTTAGTTTTATTTTTGATGTTGAGTTGTATGAATTCTTTGTGTATTTTAGATATTAACTCCTTATTGGGTATATCATTAGCAACTGTCTTCTTCCATTCAGTAGGTTGCCTTTTCATTTATTCTTAGTTTCTTTTGCTGTGCAAAGTTTTTAAGTTTGATGTAGTTTCTTTTGTTTGTTTTTGCTCTTGTTTCCCTTACCTGAGGAGACATATCCAAAACATTATTGTTAAGACTGATACCAAAGTGCATACTGCCTATGTTTTCTTCTATGATTTTTGATCATGATTTTTTCTTTCATTCTATTAATGTGGTGTTTAACATTTATTAATTTACATATGTTGAACCATTTTTGCATCTCAGGGAAATATTCTTTAAGTGTTTTGTAAAACTCAACTGTTAAGTCAATTGGTCCTGGACTTTTGTTTGTTGAGTTTTTAAAAATAATTATTGATTCAACTTCCTGACTGGTAATCAGTTATGTTCTTTTCATTTCCACGTAGAGAAGTGCTTTTAACATTTCTTGTAAACTTGCTTTAGGGGTGTTGAACTCTTTTAGGTCTGCTAACTCACAAAACTCTTTATTTCTCCTTCAAATCTGAATGATAGCCTTGTCGTGTAGAGTATTCTTGGTTGTAGGTTTTTTCCTATTATCATTCTGAATATATTATGCCACTCCCTTCTGGACTGCAAAGTTTCTGCTGAGGAGTCAGCTTATAGACTTACAGGAGTTTCCTTGTACATAACTAGTTTGCTTTTTCCCTTGCTGGTTTTAAGATTTTTCTTTATCTTTAATTTTTGCCATTTAATTACAATGTGTCTTGATGTAGACCTGTTTGGGTTCATTTTGTTTGGGACTCTCTTTGCTTCCTGGATCTGTATGTCTGTTTCCTTTCCCAGATTGGGGCATTTTTCAGCTATCATTTTTTCTAAAAAGTTCTCTGCATTTTTTTTCTCTCTCTTCTCCTTCTGAGACCTCCATAATGTGAATGTCAGTATGCCTGACAGTTGTCCCAGAGGTCTCTTACACTGCTCTCATTTTTTAAAATTTCTTTTTTCTGTTTAGCTTGGGTAATTTCTAGTATTCTATCTTTCAGTCCACTGATCTATTCCTCTGTATCATCTACCTACTTGCCGGGAGCCGTTATGGGGGGTCCCGCCCATGACGAGGTCATGAAGAAAATACCGGGCAGGCAAGGCCGTCCGGGACCCCATCCATGATGAGGTCACAAGGAAAATACCTGACAGGCTAGGCCGTCTAGGATAAGGGACCCTCCAGGTTGGCCTTGGCCTCTACCCTACCCTATATCCTCCCCCCTTATCTGCTGTTGTTCTTATTTGCCCTGCTGCAGATTCTTGTGTTGCCTGCTGAGAGCTCTCCTGATCCTCTTTCACTGAATAAAGACCAACCTGAACGCTAATTAATAAATCTCCTGGACGCTGGTACCCTATGAAGGGGCCAGGGATGAAGGAAATGCTTCAATTCAAACCCTTTTGCTGGCATTCTGGCTTGTTTGATAAATATGTGCTCTCATTGCACAAAATGCTCTTGATTGTTCTAAACATCCTAAACACAGTACGCTAACAAAAGAAACTATTAAGCATACGCCCCTTCACGGGGTGAGAAAAGCTCCACAAATATGATAGCCACAAATGTGCCTAATAGAAAATACTTTAGATAGAGATTAGCTGGCGACTTCTTCCAGGTAGTTAACTTTTAGACTAAGAGCCTGTTTTGTGCCATATCTGCTGTTTCTGCAGTCCTTCGCATTTCTGTTCTGCAAAAATGTAATCGTATCTAGTTCCCATAGAGATGACACTTATTAGAAAGAAAATAGATTAACTATAAGAAAAACAGGGTCGGCTACTGAAGTTGCTTAAGTCACACCAGGTGCAAGCCATAAAATGTTAGCAGGCCTGAAGGCCAAATGATAAGAAAGACTCTTGTGAACGAAAAAGTATGTGGGTGACATCCTGTTTCTGTTGACGGTCAAGTTGCTGTAATGTTTTGAGATGCCCTGTGTGTAAGCAATATGCACTTCCCCCAAAGATGTTGTTAAGGGTATAAAGGAGCCGTGCAAAAATAAACTTCAGACTTAGCCCCGAGCTTTGTCTCACTCTCTCTCTCATTCGCTGACACCATTCATCCTGAGGGTTCCCCTGGATCCTGCTGGGGCTGGACCCCGGCACCTACTCTTGATTCCTTATAGTGTATTTTTTATTTCAGTTATTATATTTTTCAGCTCTGTTTGGTTCTTTTTAATATTTTATAACTCTGTTGAAATTCTCCTTGTGTTCATCTATTCTTTCTCAAAGTTTGTTGAGCATCTTTATAATCATTACATTGAACTCTACTGGGTAGATTGTCTCTACTACACTCAGTTCTTCTTTGGGGTTTTTCCTTATTGTTTCATTTGGAACATATTCCTCTGTCTCCTCAGTTTGCCTAATTCTTATTTCCATGTATCAGGTGAGTTTGTTATGTTTCTTGATCTTGGAGAAATGGCCTTTTGTTGGAGGTATCCTGTGAGGCCCAGTTTCACAGCCCCCTCTGGTTAACAGCACTGTATGATCTAGAGTTACCCTCTGTGTGGGCTGCGAGGGCCTTTCTGTTGCGGTGGGTGG
The DNA here is from genome assembly GCF_019320065.1 of Cervus canadensis. Taxonomy (NCBI): domain Eukaryota; kingdom Metazoa; phylum Chordata; class Mammalia; order Artiodactyla; family Cervidae; genus Cervus; species Cervus canadensis. The sequence continues at coordinate 72,924,137 of NC_057393.1, read as the reverse complement.
ACCAGCAAGGGTACATTGCCAGGCAGGCTAGCCCACGGCCTGGCTGACTTCCAGATCCCGCCTTATGCAGTGGCTCCAGTCTGTTTACAGGCAGGGCTGGGTTCTGGCACGGATTGCTGTGGAGTCTTCAGGGGTTGGGGCTGATTCCAACCTGCTGGTGGGGGAGGCTAGGTCCTGTATGGCTGCTCCCGGGGCAGAGTTCTTGGCAGGGCAGGGCAGATACGCCCCTGGTACTAAAGGCTAGGGGGAGGACTCTAAAATGGTTCTTGACAGCATCTGTATCCCAAGGTGGAGTTCCAGTTGCCTCCTGTCTGTGAGGCTCTCCAAAATCAGCAGGTGGATCTGACCCCTGTGCCTCTAAAATTACTGCCTCTGTTTTGAGCTCCAAACAAGTGAGATCTTGTGAGGGCCTTTTAAGAGTTCCCTTGTACACAAGCCCAGCTGACCTTCCAAACCAGATATTATGGAGGGCTTATCTTCCCAGTGCAGGACCCACAGGCTAGGAAGCTTGATGTAGGTCTTGGGTCCCTCCCTTTTTGGGAAGAACCTCTGCAGTTGTGATTAACCCCTGTTTGTGGGTCTCCTACCTGGGAGTGTGTGTCTCGATTGTACACATGTCCACTCTTCCTACTCACCTCACTGTGGTTCCTTCTTTATGTCTTTAGTTGTATAATATCTTTTCTTCTGGTTTCCAGGTCATTCTCGTAGGTAATTGTTTTGTAAATAGCTGTAATTTTGGTATGCCCATGGGAGGAGGTGAGCTCGTGGTCTTCCTACTCTGCCATCTTGTCCATATTCCCTAAAACAATTTCTTTTGTTTAAAAAACCCCATTGACTGCTTCTATATAGTCTTTGTTAATTTCCTAGTTGAGTAAAACTAAATATATTGTTATTTATTTTGCAACTTACATATCTTTTGATGAGAACTTGTATAAAACAGTTGTTGGTCATGTCTCTGATATACACAAACCCAGTAAGTTATAGCTATGTGTATGTGTCTTCATTTTCAAATACATAATATATATTTCTGCTCAAATACTCCTATTTAAAAAAATGAAATGCATGAATATTGATACTGGCAAACATACTTGGTGATCATCAAATAAAACATACTATTCACTTTTCTCACTAAATACAGTGTATGAATATTCCAGTTATATCAATAGTTAAATGAGGATTTAATTGCTTTACAAATGCAATTGTACTAGATCTTGCTTGTTTTAAATATTAAGCTTCTTGATATGTCCAAAAGTAGACTATATTATCCTACCAATAAATTTCTTAGCATAAATATCTAGGTCAATAATATGCTCTCCTCTGTATTCTCTTTCCAAACATCATCTGAAGGCAATAAACAAAGAAGTGTTCCATGAAATATTCATATTTAATTATTGGAATTCACCAAGTGATATTGTTAGAGAATAAGCTAGGCATTAAGGAAATTGGGGTGGAATTTAGGAACCCTAGCATGTGCATCCTGACAGTAAAATTAAAGGATGCCAGAGCTGGAAAGCCCCACCCTGCACTTTTTTCCTTTTTTAAAAATAACTTTATTGATATAAAATTCACATAATATACAATTCACTCATTTAAGTGTACAATTTAGTGACATTTAATATGTTTGCAGAGACAGTGTACAACCATCACCACAATCTAATTTTAGAACATTCTGTTTTCCCTCAAAGAGATCCCAGACTATTAGCAGTCACTCCCCATTGCCTCCCTCCCTGCAGCCCCTGCCCAACACTAATCTTCCTATCTCAGTAGATTTGCCTTTTCTAGACATTTCAGTATAAATGGAATCATACACTGTATGTCCTCTGATGTGACTGATCTTTTTAATTTCACATAAGATTTTCATGTGTCAGTACTTCATTTCTTTTATTACTTAATAATATGAAAAGGACCCTTTTATCTAATTCAGCTGCCATTTATGACTGATGAGCAAATTAAAGTCTAGAAAATTTCATCACTCAGCCCTAGATCACCCAGAGAGTGAACAGCAGAACCAGGACTAGAACTCAGATCTATCAACTTAGTTTTAAAGAATGTGCTTCAGTTGGCACTTCAGTTGCCATTAGCAGTATGACTTTAAGGAAGCTTTTTAATTTCTCTGGCCCTCATAGTTTTGTATTTCACAGATTAAATTAAAATTTAATTTTATATGCAGTTACACTAATTTGACCAGTTAAAACACATTTCTTTGCCTTTGGCTGCAGTTATAACAATATTCAGGGAGATAGCATGGGTTATCATGGGAGATAGCATTAGTTACTAAAAGGTTCTGAATGGAGGCTATGTATAAAAATGTGAAAATAAGTTATAGAGCAAGAACTATACTAAGTATTCATCTCATTTTTTTCATATGAATGGTATTATATGCTATTTTCAATACAAGAAAACTTGAGCCCAGGAAAGTGGGGAAGTTGTTTGAAGTCCCACTGCTACTAAAGACACAGGACATACATTCAAAATGTGTTTTATAGGACTCTAAAACCACATGAAACATTCTCTTTGAGAACAAAACAGGACCAAGTAAAACAGGCAAATAAAGACATATAAAGAAATCACAGTATACAAGGACTCAAAAATAAAAATACTGAGAGTCATCCAGTATTATTTATGTGGGGTCAAGCTGAATAGCCTTGAGAATATCTCTGTGTCATAACAGGGCAAGATTATTGTTTTTCAAAATGACGCCTTGAATCATCAGTGAAGAGTCAGTTCTGGTCTATATGTTCTATTTAAGAGGGGTCATAACATTCAAAATCAAATGTGTTATATATGAGCTCATTAGGAAAGCACAATTATTTAGGATGATTCATTTCTGGAAAATTACAGGTGGTAGAATCCTACTATTGGAAGTTATTTCCATAAAAAGTATCTCTGCTGCTATATTAGAGGGGAATTTTGTGGACTGTTTTGTTTTCAGATGACAAGGTTAAATTTAAGGCTTAATCAATGGTCCAATCATCCAAAATGCTACACCCTGCTTTTTCCTACTGTACCTATTCATAAAGTTTATGATCTGTGTTAGATCTTTAGAATGGATGGCTCAGTTGAGTGGTTTGTCAGAGAAAAATAGTGTTGTGTTGTTTTTTCTTTAAGTTTAGTAGAATAACACTCATTATCTAAACTTAAGGATCAAGTTCCATCCAAATTGCCTAAATAATTTTTGTGTCAAAGAATTTATTAGTGTAGCCAAATAGGTTTGCTCTATATTTTCATTAGTATATTAAAAGAAAATGTGAAAACCTCTTTCTATAATGCTGAGAAATTAGAACCCTGCAGTTAGTTCTCATGTAACTCTGGTTAAAATGAATTGTAAGGTAAGTTACAATGCTCCTAGAATTTCATCCTAGTTGAAAATAGCAGCCTGTTTTTTCTCATGTCTACAAAGCTGGTGGTATAATTTCAAATATTTCCAGCCAATTAGGCAATCTTTGTGTTTAAATCCTTCATACCCCTTTCATTACATTTGATAGTTTTTTGAGAAAACAGCTGGAAATTTCTATCAATGAAAACAGATTTCATTTTATTATTATTAAAATTTTAAATCTCTGCATGTCAGTAGGATGTGCTGCAAATAATTTTAAAGACCTATGTAAGCTGGACATACTGACATTAAGATAAAAGCAGAACATTCTGTTTGCAGATATTAAAATAAAGTATTAAAGTTGATTTACTGACAAGTTTAGCGTGAAAGACAGCTAAAATAAGCTATGAAAGTGAAAGCAAATTGGATTATATTGTTTGTGGTTTGAGCTGACTGGGGTAGAACTAATTTTACTTCATAACAATAAGACAAAAATGAACATTGACATTAATTGTCCTAAATAGTCAATGAAGCAATGATATGACTTCTTAAAAAAATTAGTTCAAATAAAATTCACAACATCTCTATGGATCTGTCTTTTAGGTAGAATCAGGCAAAATACTAACCTTCATCTAGGACAAAGACATGTACTGTCTCATGTGGTTTTGGAAGTCAATCATTGAATCAATTTGAGAGATAAACAGGTCCTTAGACAAAGTTTGAACTGCTGTAGAAATTCCCTGCTAGGTTGTTAAACAGGGAGGAAGCAGCAGATTGTCTGGAGACTCAGAGTAAATCAAAGAAAGGGGAGAGAAAGAAAAGAAATCAAGCACCTATGTATACCAGGCACTGTTCAAGATGTTTAATCCATGGCATCATGGAGTTCTCTCTATTCACCTTGACAGAATTGTTCTCATACCTATTCAAAACACTGCTGTGGTCAGCTTTGTTTTCATTCATCTCATTCAATATTAACTTGTTCTTCTCTATTCATCTACTATACTTCAAGCATATCAGTTTCCTCTCTTCCCTGGAAGCTAGAAAATCTTCCCTTCCTGGGGGTTGTATACACTGTTCCCTCTGCCTTGAGTACCCTTGTCCCCTCAGCCATTACCTATAAACCTAATTTTCCAAGTGGCTAGTCCCTGTCATCATTAAGTTCTTGTACTGTTTTTATGTTGGGAAACAGAACAAAGGAGGTCTGTAATACAGTGGCTCGGGGCTTCCCTTCTGACTCAGCTGGTAAAGAACCCACTTGCAATGCAGGAGACCTGGGTTTAATCCCTGGGTTGGGAAGATCCTCGTGAGAAGGGAAAGGCTACCCATTCCAGTATTCTGGCCTGGAGAATTCCAGGGACTGTATGACCATGTATGACCATGTATGACCATGGGGTCACAAAGAGCCAGACAGGGCTGAGCAAATTTCACTTCTTTTAGGGGCTTCCCTGGAGGCTCACTCAGTAAAGAGTCTGCCTGAAATGCGGGAGACCCAGATTCAATCCCGTTGTCAGGAAAATCCCTTGGAGAAGGAGATGGCAACCCACTCCAATATTCTGGCCTGGAAAATCCCGTGGATGGAGGAGCCTGGCGGGCTGCAGTCCATGGGGTTGCAAAGAGTCGGACATGACTGAGCGACTAACACACAATAATATGAAAGTTTACTTATTTTTCATGTGAGAGCCCAGAGACAGATTGGTGATCCAGGTTTGGTAAGTGACTCAGCAATTTTCACACATGACTTATGTTTCTAAGTCCCAGAGTGTACCATCTTTCAACCAGTTGACAGGAAAAAAGATGAAGGGAATATATGTTCAGTTGTACTGTATTGTGCACCTAAAATTTTGTTGGGTTCTTAAATAGAACAATACTCAGAAATGGCACAGATTGCTTCAGCTCACATCACAGTGGCTAGAATTTAGTCACTTGGTTATACTTAGTTGCCAAGGAAGCTGAGAAATAGAATATTTAATTGGGGGAAACATGGCCCTAATTAAGACAATGTTTAAATGGAAAAGAAGAAGACCAATTATTAAGGAGCAAATAATAGTCTAGCATAGAATCTGGTTGAGATACCATCTTTAGAGCAAATCCTTCTTGGATCACTGTATCTAAGTAAGTCTCTTATGTTAGTTTTCTTTATCAGTGAATCTTGTAGACTTTCTTTATAGAAACTATAATATTTTACCTTACATTCATGATGTTATTTAAAATTTCATATTGTGGGATGTTTCGAAAGAACAGCATGTATATCATCTATGGTGAAACAGATCACCAGCCCAGGTGGGATGCATGAGACAAGTGCTCGGGCCTGGTGTACTGGGAAGGCCCAGAGGAATCGGGTGGAGAGGGAGGTGGGAGGGGGGATCGGGATGAGGAATGCATGTAACTCTATGGCTGATTCATGTCAATGTGTGACAAAACCCACTGAAATGTTGTGAAGTAGTTAGCCTCCAACTAATAAAAAAATAAATAAATAAATTAAAAAAAAATTTCATATTGTTTAAACCTGAAGCTCCTTGAAAGAAGCACTGTGTTTGTTTTCCACTATATCCTTCATTCCTATATGCCTAGAATATATGACATATGAAAGTTATATTTGACACAAATAAGGCCATTGAACAAATAAATACAATTCCAAATCTCCAGACAGATAACATCTCAAATCAGATGGATTTATTGACTGAAAATTTGAGCAATTCATAGGGGAATCAACAAAGTTAACTTTAGAAGGACTAGGCGATTTCCCTAGTTAAGTGGTATCTAAGGTGTTGATCAACTCTCTATTGAGAGTAGTTTACAAAATCCATTTACTGAGTCATAACCAGTATAAAACTTTACTTTCAGTTTTATGTATATGTAAATGTGTGTATACTCTGGGTCTCAAGGTAGAATGTAATTATTACTATGAATGATGTGAATAAAAATAAAATGCACTACCTACTGCACTTTAGAAGACTGGGAGGAAAAAAGTTGATTCTTATAGCGCTTAATGTGACCTGCCTCACAGGCTAACAAAATGACATCAAATGGTGACTCATCTCTTCACCATGGTTTTCAATTGCCTCTTTTCTAGCAATGTACTATCAAAGTATGTTTCAAAGAAGAGAAGGGTGTGTGTTTCAAAGCATTGTTTCATCTTACCAATCATAGTGAGCTATTATCTAAAGTATGAAAACTTCAAAAATAACTTTGAATGAGAGTTCAACTTGAGAAAATCTTTTTATTTTTTGAAATTCAGATACACCTAGGGAACTTGTGTATTTGCTTCAGTGTTTTGTCCTACTTAATTGATCACTAGTCTCTTCTAATGTGCCTCCCTGTGAGGATCCTGTGTTTTATTTAGAACAAAGGTTAGTTGTCTCCTTTGAGCATTTTGTGTGAATGCGATTTTGCTCTTTTTTGACTTCCTGTATTGGTAATAGATTTTCCCTCTTTCTCATTTCCTTTCTTACTAGATGACTCTCAAATGAAAGTAGTCTTTATCTATTGACTTTATTAAGATTTTAGTCTTGTATTTTGCTCTCTTTTTAAAATCAATATAGTGTTTTTCTTCTGATTTTATCAATTTTCACATGAGATTTATCAACTCCCAAGTACTTAAAAAAAAATGTGTTCATGGACAATATCAGAGCCAGAAGTAAGAGAGACAGCAAGCCAGATGAAAGCTGTTTTAACTTGTCTAACTTAGCCTTGGAAATCACAAAATGTCACTTTAGCTTCATTCAATGTTTTTCAGAAGTAAGTCAGTAAAAGCAGTCTATATTCAAGAGAAAGGAGATTAGGAACCACCATTTTATGAAGGAAATGTCAGAGAATTTACAGATAGCTCTTAAAACCACCACAGTCTGCTCTTTGGTCACAAATTATTTGTATTCTTCTGACACAAAAATATACTCACCTCCGCCCAAGACCTCCGAGAAATCTTACTTAATGTGGTTTCAGTCTCAACATTAAGGCCATCCAAATCAGATTCAGGTACAGATGAGACTAAATTCTGTACATCCTTGAAATCAGCTTTTTGGGTTGAGTTCCTCTCCATCTGAAAACTGAGCCCTTGAGACAAGTTATCTTTCCTCCATACACTCAGTGTATTTTGGTGGAACAGTCATGGCAGAACTTCTGTAGACCCTTCTGTTCAAAAAAAGGAGAATGGGAAGCACACAAGAATTCCTGGTCTAAGATCCTGTTCATGTCATGGTGTCAGTTCCTTGATCAGAACTCAGTCCTGGTACCTAGGAATGACTCTCGACAACTTAGTTCTGTACTCAGACACATTTTTCCTTCTCCATAGGAAATGGCTGGTGTTTGCAGCTGAACAGTTTACTTAGCCTATTTATGCCATTGTTCTAAGAACTTTATGGGAATCTTGTTGGAGCCACTCCACTGGACAAAATTTACATTCACAAGTCTTACTGACATAAGCAGTATCCACCTTGGTCTTCCCATAAGGCGGCTATAGGAAAATATGCTTAAGACTATTAGAAACCCTATTATTTTATGAAGAGGATGCACAAAGCATGTCCTTAAGATAATTGGAGGGGCTCTATGTTTCTCTATGTGAGGCACCCATCTTAAATTTTCCAAGATTCTAGAGTCACACTTGGCTGCATCTTTAGATCACTTTTTATAACATCGGGAATTGATCATTTCTAGAAAGTCATTTCTTAATTTTAGCATCATTTGCCATCTGAGAGACTAAAAAACAAATTTATTTTCATATACAGAAAGTCCTAGCTCCCTTACATTTATTTAATAGTTACTTCATTGCTTTACCTCTATCCTCCCACACTTTACTAAAGGCTACAAACACACAGACACACAGACACACACACACCCCCCACAGAGAGAGGGAGTCAGGAAGCACCTGCAAATCCCTTAGCTGATCATCTACTTTGTTAGGTACACATTTTTTATTTTCCAATTTACTGTAGGCAACAACATTGCTAAATTTCCTGTGACTACAGAAAAACTACATTTTCCTCCAACTTTCATAGCCTTTTTTAAAACTTCTTTTAAACTCTCATAAACAGCCTCTTGGTTCACTATGCTTTGGCTAACAGTCTAAGTTATTCCAGATTCTTCCTCTAGTTCCAAAGCCTCTCATTTTAGATTTTATTTTAGCAGCACTCCATTTTTGAAACCAAAACTCAGTTGTTTAAAATAAAAATAAAAATTTTATTTTTGCCCACATATCTGCAATTTGGGCAAAACCTAGTGGAGTAACACACTTTCCTATACTCAGTGTCAGCTTGGGTAGCTGGAAAGCTGGGGCTGAAGTCAGCTGAAAGCTTGCTCACTTACGTGTATGGCACTAGATTTTGCAGGATTCAGCTATCAGGGCTGGAACAGCTGGGAATCTCCAGACATTTCTCTCTCCTCATGTGGACTCTTCATCTGGTTTCTTCAATATGGCAGATTTAATGTTTATATACTTTTTACATGGCAGCTTAGGACTCATAGGCACAATTCTCAAGACAGACAGTCAAGGAGAAATTGTATCACTGTGTCATCACTTATAACCTAGCTTCAATAACCATATAGGGTCATTTCTACCATAATTCTGCTCCATAGAAACAAAGTGAGGGGGCTTAGATTTAACTTTTAATGGGAATAATGTCAAGTAATTTGTAGATAATATTTAAAACTATCATATTACTATTTATTATCCCCACTTTTATAGGTGAGGAGGCTGAGGAGTAGAGAGATTAAGAAACTTGCACACTGTTACCCAACCTGCAAGGGCCAGAGCCAGGTTTAACCCAGTGCCTCATCTAGAATTAATTCTCTGGAATTATACTCTTTATTATTCTGTGGTGTTCCCATGATTATCAAGGTCAGTTTGACTGTGGACCCTAATGGGATCCTCTTCCTGGCTTTGGTCATAACATTGCCTCCAATATTAAATTTTGAATGCTTTCCTTGGTCTGCAACTGCAGTAATGAGTAACCCACAACTTGTAATCTTCCCATGTTCCTATGTGACCACCATTACTTATGATACTTGTCTCTGCTCATCAAGGAAGGGTGAGTTCAAAACCACATAGATCCCTTCACCTAATACATTTGTTAGGCATCACTTCTGTGCTAAGGGTTTTGCAATTATGAGACACTTGATAATGCACAAAAGACAGTATCTGATTTCAGGGAACTTGTAATCTAATGAAAGAGGTGACTTACAATAAGTAAATGACTAAAATAGAGTGGTTAAATATAATAGGAGACATATGTGCAAAGTATAAAGGAAACAAGAGCAAATTAATTCTACACTGAGTCTTAGAATGTTTACCAGAAAAGGGAATATCTAAACTGGGATTTATTAATAATACATGAATAGGTATTTACTGGGTAGTCGAGAGGGGGAAAGGGCCTTTCAGGTAGAAGAAAGAGTATGTGCAGAAGAATAGAGATGTAGTAACAGCATGGTATGTTTGTTATAATGTTCTATCACTCAGAATTTAGGGCCTAATGCTGAATATTTTGTTAGTGAAGTACTTGTTAATTTAATGACTGATAAGAGTGAAACATTACATAATTTACTCATTAGTCCCAACAGTTTTTTGATGTAGTCTTCAGGATTTTCTATCTATTAAAGTCCCGTCATAGGCAAATTGTCTCTGTCATCTGCAGTTGTCTGTAAAGAGACAGTTTGCGTCTTCCTTTCTGATTTGGATGGCTTTTATTTCTGGCCTGATTGCTATGGCTGAGAATTCTGTATGTGCTATGTTGAATAGGATTGGTGAGAGTAGGCACTCTTGTCTACTTTTTGGTCTTAGAGGAAAAGCTCCCAACCTTTCACCATTGACTATGATGTTAGCTATGGAGTCATCATATATGTCCTTTATTATGTTCAGTTATTTTCCTCCTATATCCAATTTGTTGAGAGTTTTCCTCTTGAAAGATGTTGACTTTTATCAGATGCTCTTTCTGTATCTATGAAATGATCATATGATTTAAAATTTTTTATTTGTTTTCTTCCAGTTTTATTGAGATATAACTGACATTTAGCACTGTGCAAGTTTAAGGTATACAGCATAATGGCTTGACTTATATAGCTCATAAAATGATACCCCTAAAGTTTAATGACCATCTCTAATCTCTTATAGATTCAGAACAGAAGAAAATATTTTGTGATGAAAACTCTAGGGTTTACTCTTAAAAACTTTCATACATAACATATAGTAGTGTTAATTATATTATGTTGTACATTACATCTCTAGTGCTTGTTTATCTTGTAACTGGAAATTCATACCTTTGAGACACCTTCATCTTATTTTCCATTCCCCCACCTTTGCCTCTGGTAACCACAAATCTCATCTCTTTTTCTAGGAGTTTGATTTTTTCTTGAAGTATAATTGACCTACAACATTATGTTAATTTCTGGTGCACAATATAGTGTTCAATATTTCTTACATTACAGAGTGATCACCATGATAAGTCTAGTTACCATCTATAATTGTACAAAGACATTACATTATTATTGACTATATTCCTTATACTATACATTTTATCCCTCCATTTATTTTGTACTGGAAAGTTTGTACCTCTTAATTTTGCTCACCTTTTCACTCATCCCACCACCCCTCTTTCTCAGCAACCACCTGTTTGTACTGTTTCTGTTTGTTTTCTTTTGTTCATTTTAGATTCATATATAAATGAAATCATATGGTATTTGGCTTCCTCTGACTTATTTCACTTAGCATAATATCCCCTTAGTCCATCCATGTTGTCACAAATGGCAAGCTTTTATTCTTTTTTATGACTCAGCAGTATTCCATCGTGTGTGTATACACACACACACTATATCTTCTTTATTCATTTACCTACTGATGGAAACTATGTTTTTTACATATCTTGACTATTAAGAAAGATGCCACAATAAGCATAAGGGTATATTATCTTTTAGAATTAGTGGTTTCGTTTTCTGCAGAAAAACACGTAGAAATAGAATTACTGGATTATATAGTAGTTCTGTTTTAATTTTTGAGGAACTGCTGTTTTCTATATTGTATGCACTAATTTATATTCTCACCAGTGTGCATGACAGTTACCTTTTCTCCACATTCTTGCCAATACTTGTTATTTGTTGTCTTTTTGATGATAGCCATTTTAACAGGTGTGAGGTGATATCTCATTATGGCTTTGATTTGCATTTCCCTGATGCTTAGTGATATTGAGCATATTTTCACGTGCCTGCTTGGTATCTGTTATGTCTTCTTTGGAAAGATGTTTACTCAGGTCTTCTGTCCATTTTTCAATTAGATTGTTTATTTTTTGGTGTTGAGTTATAGGAGTTCTTTGTGTAGTTTGGATATTAACCCCTTATCAAAAATATCATTTGCAAATATTTTCTCCCATTCAGTAGGCAGTCTTTTTGATTTGCTGATAGTTTCCTTTGCTATGAAAACCTTTTCAGTTTAATGTAGTCCCACTTATTTTTGCTTTTGTTTCTCTTACCTGAGGAAAGATATCCCTCCAAAATATTTCTAAGACTGATGTCAAAAAGCATACTGCCTATGTTTTTTCCTAGGAGTTTTGATCACATGATTTAAAATTTTCATCCTGGTAATATGGTGTATAAAATTTGTTGATTTGCCTATGTTGACGCATCACTGCACCCGAGGGGTAAATCCTACTCAATCATGGCATATAATACTTTTAATGTGCTATTGAATTTGGTTTACTATTATTTTGTTGAGAATGTTCACATCTATATTCATTATGGATATTGGTCTGTATTTTTCTTTCCTTGTAGTGAATTTATTCTCTAGTATCAGGATAATGCTGGACATTTTGGTGTCATACTTATCTGACTCTTTGTCATCCTATATTCTCACATTCTTAACACTGGAAGAGATAGCTTCCTTTTCTAGTCTTTTTTAGCTGTTGGATCAGGCTGCTGATTGACTGTCCATTCCCAACAGGACTTAGGATATGCCGTGTGTCTGTCCAGTGTCTCAGGACAGGCTTCCTGCTCAGCATCTGTGCAGGGTTACTGCCTCACTGCCTTTCTTGGCTAGGTCATAGGATTTATGGTACAGCTGCCCAGCGTCTTAGGCCAGACTTCCTGGTCAAGAGGCGCTGAAGGGTGTGCTCAGCCATTGGGCATGACTAGTGACTAGGTGTTGATCTAGAATGTGCTCCACAGTGAGGATGGCCTGCTGACCTGTGACCCAAACTCAGTAGAAATTCTGACTGTGTAGCTGTGCCGCACAGGGCCTCTTCCTCAGCTCTCTGAATGAATGGAACCACTGTGTGGGATCTGCATGAATGCTGAGATCACTAGGAACAGTCTGCCAAGATCTGCATGCTAATTGCTATGAGCCTCAACCCTTCTCTGTCTCCAGAGAAGAGAGGGATCATATCCCTGCGGTGCACTAAGAGGACCTCCCAGAAAGCAACCCAGAATGCTAGGGAAGCTAGGTATCCACCTGTGTCCTTTTTCCCACTGCAGGACTGTAGGCCCAGGGCTGGAACTGTGTGGCCTTGGGGAGGGGCAACAGGGTCAAAAGGAAATCACTCCTCAAAGTACGTCTTTTCTTTTTTTGTATGATCTAAGGTGTACTTCAACCTCAACCTTGATTTCTGAGTTTTTCACAAAGGTGTCTTTCTATGGATATTAACTGCTCTTTATGTGAGGAGGACTGAAGTGGTGAACCACCTGTTTCTCCATCTTGCTGATGTCATACTCCAATTTGCTTATTTCTTTAAGAACAGTTGGACTTATGTGTGTGTGTGGGTGTGTATGTGTGTGTTTTGCCTAGAAAAGTTTTCTTAAGCTGGGGCCATAAAATACTCTTCTATAATATTTCTTAAAAGAATTATAATTTCTACTTTTTCATTTATGTGGTTAATGAGCATGAAATTGATTTTTTTGTTGGGTAGTGTTAGAAAAAGATCTACAATTATTTAACAAAAAAAATCATATCCCAGTTTACTGTAATGACAACTGTTATCAACCTAGTACTAATGAAGAAAAATAGCTGAGATATTTATTGTTTCTCTATATCATTATCTTTATTAAAATGCTATAATATGATATCATATCTAGTACTTATGGCAAATTAACCTCCTTTATTCCTTTTTAGATGTGTCTTAGTTATTTTTGTTTATTTCACTTCCATGTAAATTTTAGAATCTGTTTATCAAGTTCTACAATCTAACCTGCTGAGATTCTGATTGCTACTGTAGTGAATCTATAAACAAATTTGAAACATTTGACCACCTTATAATATTGAAACTTCTAATTCTGGAACATGATATTTTATTTCCTGGCCTTTTAAAAATCTTTCTCAAAAAGTTTCATGATACTTTCTAAGTTCTTATACATATCTTGTTAGCCTACTCCTAGGTCTGTTATATTTTATACTATTATACTCTTTATACTTTTCATTTTCAATTTGCTGTAGGTATAAATGCAGTTGATATCTTATATCCAATTCATTATAGGTATATTTTTCTTTGTCTCACTGTGCCTAGTTATAAGTTCTGCTTTAAAATCTCTACCTGATAACTGAAGCATCTGGTTGACCTTGGGACTAGCATCTGATTTTTCTCCTGAGGTTGGGTTTTATTTTCCTAGATCTTCATATGTCAAGTAATTTTGGTATGTGAAGTGGACATTTGAATTTTATTTTGTGGAGATTGTGGATTTTGTTACATTGTTCTAAGACTACCAGTGTTTTAGCAAGTGGTCTGAGTTATGTTCTCTCCAAATTCATATGTCGCAGTCATAATTCTCATTAACTGAGAATGTGATGTATACATTGGTGATATAGTCTTTAAAAAAGTATAGTTGTCCCTTGGTGTCTGTGGGGGATTGGTTCCAGGCCCTATGGGTACCAAAATTTGTGGATGCTCATGTCCGTTGTATACGGTGATGTAGTATTTACATATAACTTATATCCTCCTGTATAGTTTCATAGCTAATACAATGAAAATGCTATGTAATAGTTGTAAAGACAATGTAAATAGTTGCCAGTGCATGGCAAATTCAAGCTTTGCTCTTTGGAACTTGCTGGAATTTTTTCCCAAATATTTTTGTTCCATAGTTGGCTGAATCTGTGTGAAACCTGTGGATACAGAGAACCAACTAAGTTTTAATTAAGTTAAAATAAGGTCTTTGGTGTGAGCTCTAATTCATTATGTATCCTTATAATAATAGGAAATCTGGACACATGCATATAGCAGGAAGACCATGTGAAGACACAGGGAGAAGATGACTGTCTATGAGCCAGGGAGACAGGCCTCAGGAGAAACCAGCTAGGCCAATTCCTTAGTCTTAGACTTCTAGCCTCCAGAATTGTGAGAAAATAAATTTCTGTTATTTAAGGCACCCAGCCTATAGCACTTTGTTATGGCAGCTCTAGCAAACTAATACAATAAGCAATTAACTTAGCTAGATTAAAACTAAAAATTGTCATGTCTACAGTTGGTCGTAGCTCAGATCTAATTCAGGTCTTCAAGCCTTTAGCTGTAAGATTCTTTCTGTTTTCTCCATGAATGAGTGGTTCAGGGGTCAGTCAGAGGTTTGGGCAGAGTTTAAACACAACATTGGAGGTTACTTTTCTATGGATTTCTCTTTTCTGTGTCCTCCTTCTCTCTTCTAGTGGCCCTGGGTTTTCCAGTCTTCTTTTCCCAGTTCCTTTGGTTAGAAAGATGGCAAGCTTTCCATTAAAGTTTTAGCTACTCTAAAGGAAAAAACCACAAAATGAGAGCTCACTCCATGCTAATCACTTGCTCTGTTTTTTGTTTCTCCAAAAATGCCTGACCCTTTTTTCAGTCTCTAGAGGCTTCAGATTGGTTTTTGTATTTTTTCCCTTTTATTTGTAGCTATTATTTGCAGGAGGGTCAGTTTGTTAGGAAATCTCTTCTCTATTGGAACTTGCATTGGTTTGGCATACTGACTTTGAATCTAACTGACTTTCTAAATTCTCTTAGTAATCCCAAATAACTTAACTCTAAATTTAGGGAGGTTTTTATTTTGGAAAAAAATAGAAACTAGAAGCTTATTGATAGTCAGTGTTCATATGGTAAGAAAGTTTTAACTTACTGCATATAAAAAATAATGCTGTAGTGGCTTATATGATTTTGCCAAAGGAACATTCTGACTTTTTCACAAAGTTTTCTTGACCAAGACAGCATAGTTTAGCCAATAATATTCAAGATACTCAAGATTCCACATGAATCTTAGAAAAAAATAAGTCAGTGAGAGATTTTCTTTTTTACTTTTAATTTAGCAACCGTGGGAAAAAACGATCAATGACACAGGGGTGACCAAGTGTGTGTTTGTCTAATTTTTTTTGCTTGATTTTCAATACCCTTTACAATCTGACAGCTTCTCTATCCTCACATCTACTATTTCTCTAGTCTGATGGCCATTTTCTGACTGTTCCAAGAATAATCTATGTTCAGTCCTGTTCTTTCTGTCTCTTCCACTTGAAATATCATCTCTTTTCCCCATCTATTTCAACTGATCATTTTTTCCTCCTATATCTATACTATGACATGTCATGTTGAAAATTTTAAAAATGAGCTACAGTTATGTGTTCTGTGAGGAAACATGATCAGGGTATACCACGAATACAAAAAAAGACTGTAGTAAAAGTAAACTCTGATATGTGTACATATAGTAAGGGAAAAAAGACAAGAGTATAAACCATATCAGTAACAGTAATTATCTCTTGAGGAGTGTGATCGTGGGGAGGAAATTTACCTTTTCTTATATGTATGCATTGTGTAAATTCTTTAAAGTGTATATATTATACTTGTGATCATAATGCTGCTTGTTAAAAAAAAAGAATTGAAAAATTGTGCTTCCTTCACAAATCCTTCCTTGAGAACTGCAATCCTTACTGGCACATTTTCCCTAAATTCCTATCTCATTTATACTATTTACTCTAAGAGTTTGTATAAAGTCTTCTATTAATTCTTTTTTGTGTGTGGATCTTGCAGCTTTCTTCACATTGTTTATAGTCTTACATGGGACAGATGCATAATACTAATACTGAATCTTTTCAAATTCCTGGAAATGGGCTAAATGCATTACAGGTTCTCAAAGAAGGGTTGAGTTTGACACAGAGAATAGCACTGGGCTTGTAAAAATCAGAATCACTTTAGTTTGACTCCTTAGCTTGTGCTGGAAGGATGCTCCCTAAATGTAAGGACAACGAACCATAACAGATGATCAAAAAGGGTTGCAGAGAGGTTGGAGAAAATGACAAAGATGAATAATCCTTGAGCTTTTGCTTGGCAGGAAAGCTTTTGCTTGGCAGGGTTTTCTATTGAGGGGAGACGGTCACTGACACATAAAAGTTTTATTTTGTTTTGCTTTTGTTTTTCTATGACCACAACACCAACTAGGTGAACGAAGCAGAGAAAATGTTTTGGGTTAATAGGTATCTTTTTACCCTCCATTGGGGACAGGGAGGAGAGAGAAAGGAACTCTCTTAAGGAAAGTCCTTTCCTTCCCCCAAATTCTGAGGCATTGCTCACCAGCAAAGACTCTGTACTTTTAAATATGTATACCTTCATGCTTCACCTGGAATGTACACACCTGTAACAAATTCCTATCCATCTTTTCTGAGCCTGCCATCCTACCCGGGTAATGTGGGATCCAGTTTAGGGAAGATTTTAATGCTAACTTCTGAGTTTAAATTCCATGAGTGACTTCCATCCCAAATTTACTCATAGTAATTCTTCTTTTGGAAGCTAGTAACCTCAGGACCTGAGTGAAAATTAATATCACCATATACCAGGACAAGCAGATGGTCTGTATAGACAGATAATTTTGCACATTGACTTATAGGAGAATTGATACTCAGCAAGAATACTCATGTCTGACTCTTTGTGACCTCATGGACAGTAGCCCACAAGGCTCCTCTGTCCATGGGGTTTTCCAAGCAAGAATACTGAAGTGGGTTGCCATTTCCTTCTCCAGGAGATCTTCCCTACCCAGGGATCAAACCTGTGTCTCTTGCATCTCCTGCATGGGCGGATTCTTTACCATTGAGCTACCTGGGAAGCCAAGAATATGAGGGAATGTGATTACAAACTTTAATCTTGCTCTAAAGGTTTTATGCATGGAAAGAGAGGATGTGGCTATTTTAATGTCCATATCAGATAGACTTCCTTCTGACATGATTGTTGTTGATCTGTTCATATTTTAGAATTAGGAGAAATCTCTATATTGTTCTATGCTCTCAGAAGTCTTATTCCTCCAGGAACTTGGATGATGTATATTTTCCCCAGAGACTGAATAGAGAGAATCCCTCTTTCATGGGATCATAGACATATGTGATCCAGTCTCAGATATCAAATTTTTCTGTCCCTCTCCTCTCTTCTTCCTCTACCCTGCCTTTGGTTTGGTGAAATGTGGCCTCTCTAACTCTTCCAAGTTTGTAGTCCTCCCACTTGGGTCTCCCCTATTTGAATCTATTCAACCATTATTGAATTGGGTGAAGCTATTCTACTTAGCAAAATTTGTTGGGCAAGAATGTAACTATCCAAGTATAAGACATGCTTCCTGTTTTTTTTTTTTTTTTTTCTTTTTCATGATCTCTTTGAGATAATATCAGACTACTCTCTTCCCCGAGTAATGCTTTTATTTGGCATAGAGACATTTAGATACACCGAATGTTATAGGTTGATGTGGAGGGAAGTATGGGGCTTCCCTGGTGGCTTGGTGGTAAAGAATCCACCTGACAAGCAAGAGACGCGGGTCTGATCCCTGGGTCAGGAGGATCCCCTGGAGGAGGAAGTGGCAACCTATCCCAGTATTCTTGCCTGGGAAATCCCATGGACAAAGGAGCCTGGCAGGCTACAGCCCACGGGGTCACAAAGAGTTGTACATGACTTAACGACAGAGCATGCCCGCCTGGGAGTGAAGTATAAGGTGATAACTTGAGAATGGTCCTGTGTAGGTAAGAAATAAAGAAACAAATATTTGAGGCTGAGCGGGAATTTCTGCATTTCTTGATCATTTTCATATTTTGAAAGGCTGAACTATCATTATGGTTGGGCAGGCTAGAGGATTTCAAGATGTAGGAATAAACAAGGACCAAGACTTCAGAATTCTCTTTGCATCTTCTCTGTGTTGTCTTTATGTTTTAAGCCAAGCCTGATCAACATTTTGTGTGGATTTGGCCAATATTGGGTGAATTAGCCTTGGTCTCCTGGCAGTTGCAGGGTCTCTTGTGCAGGTGTTGCTAAGGTGAGGACTGCCATTTGATGAATTATTTCAGTCATCTTCAACTTGGTTTCTTGGCTCATGATTTGAGCTAGCCCAACAAGTAGTTTAAGAAAAGATGAATCATTGTTGAATCATTGCTCTGGAGAAAAGTAGTTTCAGACTAACAGTATCTTCTCTTAGAGTTTTGAATGCTAGGGCTCTTCAAAGAAGGTCATGAAAGATTTCTTCAGTGTTTGTTGGTCTCTTGGGCTGGTACCTTGGCATATTTTGTTTGATCATATTTTTCTTAGCAAAAAGCTAAATTCAACTTTCCCTATTTGAGCTTCTTCTCAAACAAGCCACAACTGACAGTGTTGTCAGATTTCTTACTTCCCACTGAGGATTTTATTTTTTCAGACCTTGCCTCTTTTTAAAAGTATTTGACTTTTTTTTGACATAAACTAGTTTTACTAGCATATTTTATCCTATTAAAAAATACCCATCCCTTCTTCACTTACTCCTTCTTACCTCTTGTGCTTAACATTATGTTTCTGCTCTTTGCTTCTGCATTCTGAATAATTGAATTCCATTATCTCTAAAATTTGCATTTCCCTTCAGTTTTGAGAAAAATAATGATTTAGGTGAGGTAAGGCCATCCTTTTGAATCAAATAAAAAATATTACTTTTGGAAAAAATCAGCTAATTTAGAAAACTAAACTTAAAAATGTTTAATTGAATTTTTTTGGTTTAGATTTGAGCTTATTTTCATTGCACAATTTTTGGCAAATTTCAGGATACTTAATAATGAAATCATCATCTGTGGAAGCCTAAGATTTCTACAGTAGAGTTAACACAAAACTCTAATGTTATTAAATTAAAATCTCAATTAGATTTTTTTGAAGTTCCTTCAAGCTGATCATTTCTCTATTCGACTTTATTAACTCCTATCTTCAGTTGCATGCATATCCAACTTTTGTTAATTTATCTAATTAAATGGTAGCAGTATTTCTTTGTGGCACACATAGACTGTTGTTCCTTGGGGAGATGGAGAAGGCACTGACCTTGGAGTGCAGGGATGGGACAGACCTGGCCTTATAATTTATTGGTAGGCTATAGAATTCATTGGCATTCTTGGTTGTAAGCAATGGAAACTCACTCTGGCTAATTTATCTAAACGAATACTGAGTAATCTGGAGAGTCAATGCACATTCATTTTGTCATCTTTTAATTTCTATTAACAGGAAAAGGATAGTAGATAAATAAGATTTCTTGTGTTAAAGTAAATTTTATTTGTTTAAAATGTTAATAGAACTAAGAACATAAATCATAGGTATATAGTTCATTGAATTTTCTCAAATGAGCATGCCCATATTAAGAACTAAAATTTAGTAACACCTGAAAGTCACCTGATTCTATCCTTTCTTAGTCACTACTCTATCAAAGAAAAACAATCTTGATTTGTATAATGATGAAGTCTGCCTATTATTTTATATAAATGAAAATATGTTGTATGTACTTTTTTTGGCAACTATCTTATGTGAATCAACATTATGTTTGTAAGATTCATCCATAATATTGCATGGATCAAATTCTCATTGCTATATTGTATTGCTTTATGGAACCACATTTGCATATTTGGCTCCTAGAGCCCAGTTTCTGACTGTTTGTACCGTGAGTCTGCCAAACCCTGCTCTGTTTCTCACAATCTCTATCTTTATTTTTTTTTTCCTATCTTTATTTTAAATTAACTTTTTGGTTGAATTTTAGTTAATTTACAATGTAATATTAGTTTCAGATGTACAACATAATGATTGGATATTCTTATAGATTATACTCCATTTAAAGTTATTATACAGTATTGATAATATTCCCTATTCAATACATTACATCCTTGTACCTTATTTATTTTATATCTAATACTTTGTACTTTTTAACCCCCTTTCCCTATCTTGCACCTCCCTACCACTCCTCCCCCTTCCTCTCTGTATCTGAGTCTGCTTCTGAAGTTTTGTACATTCATTCCTTTAGTTTAGTTTCCAAATATAAGTTGAAACATACAGTATTTGTCTTTATTTGATTTACTTCAAATAAAGTACAAATAAGTACTTACTTATATTGCTTCTTGGCCTTTTGGCTAAGGTTAAGTAGAGTATCTGGTTTACTTTACTTAGTATAATACTCTTCAGGTATATCCATGTTGTTGCAAATGGCAATTTTTTCTTTTTCTTATGGCTGAATAGTATTTTATTGTATATATCACATCTTCTTTATCCAGTCATCTAGGAGGCATTTAAATTGTTTATGTATCTTGGCTATTGTAGCTAATGCTGTGAACATTGATGTGTATTTGTTTTCAAATTAGTGTTTTTGTTTTATTTGGATATATACCCAGAAGTGGGAATTGCTGGATCATATAGTAGTCTTTACCCAAGATCAGTTAGTATTCTTATTACTGTTGCTTTGAACTTTTTTTCCAGTATATTATTTATCTCTGTTTCATTAGGGTTTTTCTTCTTGGTTTTGTTTGAAACATAGTCCTCTGTTTTCTAATTTTGTTTAACTTTCTCTGTCTCAATGAAATTACCAGAAATAGTTACTGATCCTAGTCTTGAAAGAGTGTGTGTGTGTGTGTGTCCGGATACAGTCTGCCAGTGGCTTTGGAGGGAGAGCTGGTCTGCAGTGAGCATGCGCTGTGTCTTCCCTCGCGGTTTGCTGGCAGTCATTTCCTTCCTGGCAGGTGGGATGGAGGTGGAGGGGTTAAAGCCAGAACCAGGCTGTGAGCTGAGGCTGCACCGATGCTCACGGGCTGTTACTGACCTATCTGGGTGGAGTTGGAAGCTAAGGGGCTGGAGCCGGAGCCCTGAGGGCGTTGGATGTCTCCAGGGTGTAATGGCAGCCTCCACAGTGGTTTGGGACATGGCAGGGCCGGGGAGCTTGGGGTGCCTGGTTTCACGTTTTACTCCAGTGCACACACCCTTAAGAGGATTGGTTCTGGCTGAAGGGGTGGTACCCCACCCCCTCCCACATGCACATAGGGACCCACTCTCTGGCCCCACCCTGTCTAGCCTTGCCTCTTCCGAGTGTGCCCAGGGACTGGTGTTCTCTGCTTTGGAGCTAGCCTTGCTCCCTCAGGTGTGTGCACCAGAGAGTGTGCTGGCAGTGGCCGTGTTGGACTGGGTCCCAGCACACTGTCAGCCTCCACCTTTCTGGTGAGCAGTGCAGAGGAGCCAGAGGCACTGGAGCAGGGGTTTGGTGTGGGATGGGGGTGCACTGGGGTTGTTCTGGCAAACCAGCCAGAGCCCCAGGCAGTGTTCAGTCCCTTGGGTGTAGAAAAGCTGTTCTAGTTCCCAGCTGTTCAATTTCAGCAAGAGATGCTCTGTATGTAGTTGCAGTTTTGATGTGTGCCTGAAAGGAGATGAGCCCAGTGTTCTCTTTCTCCACCACGTTGAGCTCACCTTATTTTTCAGCTATTTCTTACTGACTTTCCAGCCTCTTGCCTTGTGGTAGCTTCAGTATTTAGCAGGTATAGTGAAGGAAAATATGCCGTTCTTTGGTCTTATTTCTTTGCACCTTCCTTCTTTAGGAAAATTTGGTCCCTCCCGTCCTGCCTGGATCAGCAGGCCCATCTGAAGTTTTTATCTTCTCATCCCTGAAAACTCCTGAATTCTCTGATGATTTCATAGCAGTCACCCTCTTCTTGGTTTCTCAGCTTCTCCCCATAGCCAAGAAAATATACATGCCACAAGGAGAGAAGCTGAACACGAAATATGTGATGCATCTCCTCTCTGAGTTTTATTCTTTCCTGGATTTTGACCTCTGAAGTTTCATTTTCTCAATAGTAATCCAATTTTCTTTAAACAATTTTCCAGTATTAGTTAATTCTTAGTTGTTTTTAAGAAGGGTTTAGGTCGGTTACATCCAGTATAATCAGAAGTGGAACTCACTGCTCAGCTTTTAATTTGCTATTTGTTATTTTAATTGATTTATAATTTATATGCAATAAAATGTACTATCAAAAGTATACAGATCTGCAGATTAACAGATCAACCTTTTACTGTGGAACAGAGCACCATTATTTTGCTTTATTTTATTGATGGAATGCTTCAGTTCAGCTCCTGCAAACTCATATTTTTGTTGAAATATATTTCTTGATTCATCAAGTTTATATAAGTGTAAAATATTATTTGCCTTAAAAGCACATGAACTTATTGGTCCTTGTCTTAAGGGGTTTACAACCTAGATGGATAATTAAGGTGTATACACAAATGTGAAACTTTGGAAACTCACTTTATCTTATGGATTACCTTACCCAGGTGCTAACTCTCTCCTGCAGACAGGCAGAATAATAAAGTGGAAAAAAGCTGGTGAAGAATTCGCCTGCAATGCGGGACACCTGGGCTCGATCCCTGGGTTGGGAAAATCCCCTGGAGAAGGAAAAGGTTACCCACTCCAGTGTTCTGGCCTGGAGAATTCCATGGACTGTATAGTCCATGGGGTCACAAAGAGTCATACAAGACTGAGTGACTTTCACTCACTCAGAGAATCTTGCATTTTGTCTTACACCTAGAATTTTAGAATGCTTCTAGGGCAAGCTACTTAAACTCCAGTGACTCTCAGTTTTTCCATTTTACAATTTAATGGTATCTATAATGTAGGATTGTTGTGAGGATGAATTAATGTATATATTACAACAATCAATCACAGCATCTTCCATGTGCTAGTGATATATTAATATTAGTCACAACTCATTTTATTCTCTGCTCAGCATTTTTCTCACCAGCTTATCTATTCCTCTCACTTCTTTCCTTTACATGATTATATTTTCTCAGGTGGTTTGCATTCTCTTTCTAGCTCATGCATGTTCACAGTCATGGAAGACACTAGCATATTATTGATTACCAGTATCACCCACCAATCTCTTCCTCTCCATTGCTGAGCATTACTTGGACACAACGTGTGTTCTTGCTGTTGTTGTTAAGTCACTCAGTCATGTCCGAATCTTTGCAATCCAACAGACTGCAGCACACCAGGCTTTCCTGTCGTTCACCATCTCCCAGAATTAGCTCAAACTCATGTCCGTTGAATCAGTGATGCCATCCAACTATGTCATCCTCTGTCATCCCCTTCTCCTCCTGCCTTCAATCTTTCCCACCATCGGGGTCTTTTCCAGTGAGTCACCTCTTTGTATCAGGTGGTCAAAGTATTGAAGCTACAGCTTCAGCATCAGTCCTTCTAATGAATATTCAGGGTTGATTTCCTTTACTGACTGGTTTGATCTCCTTGCTGTCCAGGGGACTCTAAGAGTCTTCTCCAGCACCACGTTTGAAAGCATCATTTTTTTGGCACTCAGTCCAACTGTCACATCCACACACAACTACTGGAAAAACCATAGCTTTGACTATATAGACCTTTGTAGGCAAAGTGAATTCTCTGCTTTTTAATATGATGTCTAGGTTGGTCATTGCTTTTCTTCCAAGGAGCAAGCATCTTTTAATTTCAAGGCTGCAGTCACCACCACAGTGATTTTGGAGCCCAAGAAAATGAAATCTGTCACTGTTTCCACTTTTTCCCTTCTATTTGCCATGAAGTGATGGGACCAAATGCCATGATCTTAGTTTTTTGAATGAGTGTTAAGCCAGATTTTTCACTCTCTTCTTTCACCTTCATCTAGAGGCTCTTAATTCCTCTTCAATTTCTGCCTTGGTGGTGGTGTCATCTGCAACCCGCTCCAGTATTCTTGCCTGGAGAATTCCAGAGACAGAGGAGCTTGGCCGGCTACAGTCCATAGAGCTGCAAAGAGTTGCATATGACTGAAGCGACTGAGCATGCATGCATGCACCTACATATCTTGATGGTTATTGATATTTCTCCCAGCAATCTTATAATTGTGATCTTCCATCTTGTGATTTATCCAGCCTGGCATTTCACATGATGTACCTGGTCTGCTGCGGCCCGGCGGGGGGTCACAGAGTTGGACATGACTGAGGAAGTGAACTGAACTGACTCTTCATATAAGTTAAATAAGCAGGGTAACAATATACAGCCTTGGCATACTCCTTTCCCAATTTTGAATCAGTCTGTTGTTCCATGAACAATAAGTGTTACTCATGTAGAAAAGTGGACTGTGGAGAACTGAGCTGAGGGCAGATGGATGCCCTTTGATTGAAAAAATTGACTCCAGTCAGCAAGAAGGGCATCCTTTTTACAGAGTGTTAATTCTCCCATTTTCCTCCATTCTGAGCCTGGAAGGTTTTAAACTAGGGCATCTGGCATCATTGCCTTTTTCTTTCTAGTTGAGGCTCTGATCAAACTTTCTCTGTCTGAATTCACTCCTGGAGGGCTTGGGGGTTGTTGTAAAGCATGCGTTTTTAATTTGGTAAAATTAAATCTCTTCAGTTAAATCTACTGTGAAATTAAAACCTTGACTCAAACCTGACAGTCAATAGAATCCCTTTGAAAGTGTCCTGATTTTACGTGAACTCAAATGGCACAGTAGGCCTTGGGTCCCTTTCAAATATTTCAGGCTCAGCTGCCTGATGGGAGATGCAAAAAGACAGAAGTACGGTTCAGGTGTGTAAAGAAAGAGCAGGCTAAAGATGATATTCTGTGTAATGTGGGGATATTCTCTCCTTATACTTGTGTTTTAGGGCCCGTTGGTAAGCAACCTGGGTATTCTTTAGTAACTGGTTACTGAACTATGTGCACACTGATTCTGTTACCACTGAGCCCTTTTCTGCTTAGTGGGATTACACGTTTTAAAAAAATAAAATTAATAGTAGTGGCGCTGAGCTCCTTTTATTTTTTCTTTAGATGCAATGTTATCCATCTACAGAGTCTAAAATCCTAGTTAGCTTCTTTTGGTCTGATGTTCTTGGCTTTCTCCAGCTACAGAATTTTAGTATGCTTAAGGAGACACTTAATTGGTCTTAGTTGATTAAGACTGCACTTTCCAGGTAATTTGTTTAAATAAACAGAAGATTGTTTGATTTCTTGCCTTCATAACATTAAGCAAGGCTAAATTTAAAATTTTTGCTACCTTTAAGAAAATGTATATGCCTGTTTTAAAGGCACAGTTTTAATACCTTAATTGGTAATTATTTACATGTGGAATAAAAAAACAAACCTTAGTGGGTCAAGAATTGTACCAGTGTTTTGTCCCTAAGGGTCTTTATTCCTACTGAGGGTAGAGTTGGGAGTCTTAGTCTATGCTTCTAGGATTTTCCTTGGGACAAGATTATCATTAAAAAATTATTTTTGAACAGTTGACTTTTAAAAGAAAAGAATAAACATTTTATTATAAAAATAAACATTTAAAAACATTTTATTTCAGAATACTTTGGGGTTTAAAGAAAAATTGAGGATAGTACAGAGGGTTCCCATATATCCTGTATCCAGTTTCCCCTAATATTAACATCTTACATTAATTTGGTACACTTGTCACAGTTGATGAACAGTATTGATACATTATTATTTACTTAAGTCCATACTTTATTCATAACACCTTAGTTTTTCCTAATGTCTTTTTATTCTTTTATATCCTAACTACTTTACATCTACTTGTCATTCTCCTTAGATTCCTCTTGTCTGTGATGATTTTAGACCTTTGACTTTTAGAGTTCTGATTGTCTTCTCCCACTTGGAAGGTATGAACCTACACTGTCTGTGTCTCTTTCTTTTTTTAGCCCTTGGATTTCTGCTTCCAGTTTACATGCACATACTCTCTCTGTACATGTTTGTTCTTTTCTACTCACTTGAGATTCACCCCCTTGTGGTTTTCAGATATTTCTGTTTTCTGCTTAGCTCTGACTTCCTTGGTATTCCTTGCACTGAGCTTTTTCTAAGATAAAGCCAAAGCTAAGGGGTCTCTGCTGATAGGTGTGTTTCTTGAGTAGACATCTCCTTAATTCCTTTTCCTGACTTTTACATTAATTTAAGATCTACAACAGACAGGTATTTGCTGGGTAACTGAATAATTAACCTCTCTGAATGGACATTTTCTCCTAATAACCACCTATTAGAATCCCTGTGAGGGGTTATTGATAATGTAGTGCTTATCACAGTGGAAACAGTGGCTGACTTTATTTTTCTGGGCTCCAAAATCACTGCAGATGGTTGTCAGGAAGCATTTAACAGGAGGCTTCCTGTGTGCTGTTTTGGATCTGTCAGGAATCCTCTGGTCCTTATTAATTCCTGAATATTCAGGAATTAAAAGGAGAGGCACCCCTTTCCTGGGGCTGAGGAATCCAGGCATGTTCTTCCTTAGTTTTTCAATACGGTGATAAGTACCCTCTTCCTTTCTATGAACCATATGGTAAAAGTGATTGTTTACGACTCTCTCTTTGATAAGGATAGCCTTATGTTTTGTAAGCCTGGGATTTTAATCTTTATCTTTGCTGAGAATAACTACCTTGTAAGACAGTATATATGCCTACATCATGTTGATTAAAGCAGCTTTGCTCCATCAGAGCTTGGGTCCCCGTGTCTTTCTCTCTCTCTCTCTATATATATATATATATTTTATATAATTTATATATATAAATTTATATATAAATATATAAATAAATAAATATAAATATATATAAATATATATAAAAATAAATATAATTATATATATTATATATATAAATAAATATATATGTAAATAATATATAATATGTATAAATAAATATAAATATAAATATATAAATAAAATATATATAAATATATATAAACATAAAAAATATATAAAATATATAAATATATATATAAATATAAATAAAATTTATAAATATAACTATATATATAAAATATATATATTTATTTATATATTACTATATATGAATTATATATAAATTATATATAAATATATATTAAATATATAAATATATATATAAATAAAAAAATATAAAAGTATATATATATATCAATATATATATATTTCTGGCTGATTCCCTGGAGCATGAAAGCTGTCTGCATAACCCAGGGAATATTAGCCTCTTTCCTTCTTTCCTTCTTTCACTTTCTCATCATTGACTCTGGATCACCAGGTTCTGGTCCATTAAAGAAACAGGGACTCTGGTACACGTGGATTCAGACAGAGTGACCCCAGAGGGTCTATTGAGGGCGGTAAGTACTAAGATATGGGTCAATTGGCTGGAAAGCCCCCTCAGTTTTCTACTTTACTTTAGCCCCCTCACTTTTCAACTTTACTTTATAAAGTTCAGGGATTTTCGGTTTCATGCCAGCGAATAGAGGCTTGCCTTCAGACAGTGGTTGAATGTAACCCTTGGTTCCCTGATGAAGGTAGTTTTGATTTAGAAATTTGGCATCAGGTCAAAGAGAATGTTGAATGAGCTGTCAGGCAGGGAAAAAATATTCTGGTAGATTTCTGGCCCCTGTAGGCTGTCACTGAAGCTGTGATTCTGCCATTCCAAGGTAATTCTAGCCCTCCTGATATTCAGCAACAGGCAGAACACTTATTACATGAATATGAATTAGACGATGAAGCCTTACAAAAGATCCAATTAGAACAACATAAGATATTTCAGAATTTTCCTACTAACCCTGCCCTGGTTGCTCCAAGCACTCCTCCTCTGCCAGCAGGCACAAATCCCAAAGTCTCTAGAAACTGCTATTTCCCATACTGTATTTGAAAAAAAAAGAAAAGAAAAGAAAAGAAAAAAGCTAAAAAACAACTAAAAAAATTACTCACTTATGAAAATGCAAGTCAAGTATGTCAAAAGGCTATAGCTCCAATTCGTGAGACAGGGGCAATTTTTGATTATTTGAAGGCTTGCTGCCCTATAAGATCAGAAACTCAAAAGATGTAAATGCCAGCTGAAACAATGGTTGCTGCCTTAAGAAAAAAAAATGAAAGATGCTTTACATGTGTAGATAAAAACCATTGAAAAAGGGACTGTCCTAAGAAAGCTAATAAAAAACCTCCAAAAATCTGTCCTCACTGCTGTAGAGGAATGCATTGGGCCAAAGAGTGTAAATCTAAATTTGATATTGAAGGAAAACCTATTCCAGAAAACTCCAAGCAGGAGACACCCCAGTTCCCCTTCAACAAAAACCAGGGGCAAATTCCATCTTTTCCCTCAAACCGTCAACATCTGGCAGTGCTGCCATTAATATACCAGCCCTAAATGACTTTCTCCTTTACCCTTAAGCAGTCCCTTCTAGAATATTTACTGGACTTTTTGGGCCCCTGCCCCACAAACCTTCGGTCTTTTACTTGGCCGATCTAGTTTGACTTAACAGGCAGGAAGGCCAGGGGTCTCCAAATGGAGAAAATAGACTGCAAGTGTCAGACATTTTTATGTCTCTTAAGCTGCAAGAGAAAACAAACTAGTGATATATATATATATGTATATATACACACACACACACACACACACACACACACACACACACATATATTTTCCCTTCTCTATACAAATTTAAAAGGAGGTTTCTCTTAAAATACTGTGTTGCCATAATGACATCTGGTTTCACTTAAAGTTAACTATTCTCAAATCCTGAGTTAACCAATGCATTTTTCTTATGGAAATGTTTGTCTTAAGCTATGTTAATGTGCTATATATTTAGCTCAGACTTCAAGTCGGTTCCGCCTAATGACTCAGAACCTACTTGACAAACCAGTATGTTATATTCAGATATTGTTCCCCTAATCTATGTAAACAAAACTATTTGTATGGTAATCTGTCTTTCTTCAAGATTCATGTCAATCATTTTGTGGCCCGGGACAACTCACCTGGTGCCAAGGTTATCTCAAAATGCATGTTGTGGGTGAGGGGCCTGGTGCTATTCTCTGAGTTTTGAGACATTTCCTTTCTCTTATTAGCAAACTGCTAGTAGTTATATGACACCTGGCTAAGAGTAGCTGGGGGGCACTCTTTCTGCCTCCTTCTGATGCCTATGTCAGAAGCTTTCTCTATCTCCTTTATACTTTAATAAAACTTTATTATAAATAAATCTCAATTTGAAGACACATTACAAACTTCTACCAATTTCCAATTAGCTTTTCTAAAATATTTTGGAGAAATTTCATTTCATTATCCTTCTAGTAAGCTATGAAATTTCTTCAAAAACACTAAATTTATTACTTCTTGCATTTCTTTTATATAGATGGGACTAAAAATGCCAAAACTTCATTCTGGTCTCTTAAAAAATATAAAGTCTTTTATACTAAATTTCATTCTGCTTAACAAAATAAATTATATGCTCTTATTCAGTTATTTGCCTACATCCTTACCCCATTAATATAGTCTCTGATTCTATATATTCAGTTTTTGTATTAAAAAATATATAAACCTCCACCATAAACTCCTAGTTCTATTAAAACAGACAATGGCCCTGCCTATATTTCTAGACACTTTAAACAATTTTTACAATCCTTTTCTATTAAACATATTACAGGTATTCCTTATAATCCACAGACACAAGACATAGTCAAACAAACACATCACACACTAAAGTTACAAATAAAAAAAATTAAAGAAGGGAGAATACACAGGTACACTACTGTCTTCCTTATCTAAAGCAGACTTTACTAGATTCCAACATAAGATATTTTCTAAACCTATAACTATTGTTAATATAGCTTTATTTGTTTTAAAATTTTTAAACCTACCACAGGGAAATATTTTAACAAGAGCAGAAAGACATTTCGAGGAATTGAAGGACACCTCTCTTTCTCTGCCCATTTAGTACCAAGACGGGTTCAATAATCAATAGAAATCTGGGAAATTAATCTTACGGGGAAAGGGATATGCTTGTATTTCCCCAGATGGGTCCAACAAACTTTTTCCTAGGAAAATTTGACCCAAGGGGGCCCCCGACATTCAAAATGGAGACGAAGCAAGAACCCTGGGAGGAAGAAATTCCAACATGGGCCATGGCGGCTCTAAAGATCTCCAGAAAGCACCAGCCTTGGGGGCATCAACCCTGTGACCTCCCCTCTTGGGGACAGATGAAAACCCTTATTAATAAAGCTGAAAATTTGGTCTCTCAACAGGGAATGCCTCGGAGTCCTGAATACATTTTCCTGCTACCCTGTGCCTCCCAAACTTAGCTGGGCTTACTTACCCAACCCCCCTTTATTATAGGTCATAAAATGGACGGAGAAAAGACCGATCATATCAACCAATGACTGAACCCATATGCCCCCTCCCTGGAACCCTCACACCGTGGGGAGGAGAGAAAACTAATTAACATTTCTTTAGGCTATGAAGTCCTTCCATTGCCTGGGCCCAGGAAAATTATGCATAAACATCGGTCGACAAACTTGGGCTTTTGTTCTGCATCCAAAAGAAGACTTTCGGACATAGCTGCCCTTTCTCTGTCCATGAACCATGTTTACTACTGACACTTTAGGGAAAGAGTTAGGGAAAGAACAAAAAACATTATATATTATGCTGCTTAAGTGGCTTTAAAGGTTATTAACACTATGTTGAAACATTACCATGACAAAGGACTTCTTGGCTGGCTTGAGGGTGGAATGGCATCCCCTCCTCCTCCTTGAATGGTCCTCGATAAACAGAGTGGGCCTAAACAATGGGACATATGAAAACTTGCTGCCAGCACCCAAGAACTTGGGACTTAGACCGGACATTTCATAGGGGCCAGTTGTGGTCATAGAAACTATGTCTCTTGCTGTAATCAGTCATATTTTATACAGGCCTGTGTCCCACTTCCTTTTGTTATAGCCACAGGAAATTTACAATTTAATAAGACTTTACATTCCATAACTTGTATTAACTGCCAATTTTGTGTTACTCCTCTTCATTTCAATCATAGTACCTACAACTGGGAACAAATCAAATTTCATTTACATGATAATGACTCTCTGAATGTACAATTACTGCAAAAGAAAATCTTTGA
>NC_057393.1:71361094-71440730 GCF_019320065.1 Cervus canadensis | reverse complement strand
AAATAGGCAAATGAAGGCTTCCCTGATAGATCAGATACGACTAAGAGACTTTCACTTTCTTTTCACTTTAAATGCAAGCTTCACTAATGTTAAAATAACATTGTTTTAAAGATAATATAAAAATAAAATGTAAATATCTATCCAATCACCATAATAATGATTTTCACTTAGGAATCTGTAATCTATATTCTACCCAAAGCAATCTATAGATTCAATGCAATCCCTATCAAGCTACCAACGGTATTTTTCACAGAACTAGACCAAAGAATTCACAATTTGTATGGAAATACAAAAAACCTCGAATAGCCAAAGTAATCTTGAGAAAGAAGAATGGAAGTGGAGGAATCAACCTGCCTGACTTCAGACTCTACTACAAAGCCACAGTCATTAAGACAGTATGGTACTGGAACAAAGACAGAAATATAGATCAATGGAACAGAATAGGAAAGCCCAGAGATGAAATCCACGAACCTATGGACACCTACTTATTTGACAAAGGAGGCAAGGATATACAATGAAAAAAGACAACCTCTTTAAACAAGTGGTGCTGGGAAAACTGGTCAACCACTTGTAAAAGAATGAAACTAGAACACTTTCTAACACCATACACAAAAATAAACTCAAAATGGATTAAAGATCTAAATGTAAGACCAGAAACTATAAAACTCCTAGAGGAGAACATAGGCAAAACACTCTCTGACATAAATCACAGCAGGATCCTCTATGACCACCTCCCAGAATATTGGAAATAAAAGCAAAACTAAACAAATGGGATCTAATGAACTAAAAAGCTTTTGCACTACAAAGGAACTATAAGTAAGGTGAAAAAGACAGCCGTCAGATTGGGAGAAAATAATAGCAAATGAAGAAACAGACACAAGGCCATTAATCTCAAAAATTATACAAGCAAACTCCTGCAGCTCAATTTCCAGAAAAATAAATGACCCAATCAAAAAATGGCCAAAGAACTAAACAGACATTTTTCCAAAGAAGACATACAGATGACTAACAAACACATGAAAAGATGCTCAACATCACTCATTATCAGAGAAATGCAAATCAAAACCACAATGAGGTACCATTACACGGCAGTCAGGATGGCTGCTATCCAAAAGTCTACAAGCAATAAATGCTGGAGAGGGTGTGGAGAAAAGGAACCCTCTTACACTGTTGGTGGGAATGCAAACTAGTACAGCCACTATGGAGAACAGTGTGGAGATTCCTTAAAAAACTGGAAATAGAACTGCCATATGACCCAGCAATCCCACTCCTGGGCATACACACCGAGGAAACCAGATCTGAAGAGACACGTGCACCCCAAGGTTCATCACAGCACTATTTATAATGCCAAGGACATGGAAGCAACCTAGAGCCCATCAGCGATGAATGGGATAAGGAAGCTTGGTACATATACACCATGGAAATATACTCAGCCGTTAAAAAGAATTCATTTGAACCAGTCCTAATGAGATGGATGAAACTGGAGCCCCTTATACAGAGTGAAGTAAGCCAGAAAGATAAAGAACATTACAGCATACTAACACATATATATGGAATTTAGAAAGATGGTAACGATAACCCTATATGCAAAACAGAAAAAGAGACACAGAAATACAGAACAGACTTTTGAACTCTGTGGGAGAAGGTGAGGGTGGGATGTTTCAAAAGAACAGCATGTATACTATCTATGGTGAAACAGATCACCAGCCCAGGTGGGATGCATGAGACAAGTGCTCAGGCCTGGTACACTGGGAAGACCCAGAGGAATCGGGTGGAGAGGGAGGTGGGAGGGGGTATCGAGATGGGGAATAAGTGTAAATCTATGGCTGATTCATATCAATGTATGACAAAACCCACTGAAATGTTGTGAAGTAATTAGCCTCCAACTAATAAAAAAATTAAAAATAAATAAATAAATCCATGCATCTAAGGCAAAGAAGGCAAGATCATAGAACAGAGGAAAGACAGACCTTTTAATAAATGCTAATGGAAAAACTAGACAGCTACACACAAAAAATGAAACTAGAACATTCCTTAACAACTTGTGTATCTTATACATAAAAATAAACTTAAAATGGATTATAATTAAATGTAAGACTGGATACTAAAAAACTCTTAGAGGAAAACATAGATAGAAAACTCTTTGACATAATCACAGCAATATCTTTTTTAATCAATTTTCCAGAGTAACGGAAATAAAAAGGAAGATAAACAAATTTATGATTACCATGGGGGAAAGGTGGAGGGGAAGGGATAGATTGGGAATTTGATTTGGAATTGACATGTACACACTACTATATATAAAACAAAATGCCTTTCCATGGGAGAAAAAAAGATATACTCTCCTAAAAATCAGTTGACTTAAGGACAAATTTATGACAGAAAGCAAGGAGGAACTGGTGTTGGAGAAGAGATCAAACCAGTCAATCCTAAAGGAGATCAATCCTGAATATTCGTTGGAAGAACTGATGCTGAAGCTGAAGCTCCAATACTTTGGCTACCTGATGCAAAGAGATGACTCTTCAGAAAAGACCCTGACGCTGGGAAAGATTGAAGGCAGGAGAAGGGAACAATAGAGGATGAGATGGTTGATAGTATCACTGATTCAATGGACATGAGTTTGAGCAAGCTTTAGGAGATGGTGAAGGACAGGGAAGCCTGGCATACTGCAGTCCGTGGGGTCACAAGAGTCAGACAACTGAGCAACTGAACAACAACAAAAGGACATATACAGTGAGAAAAAGACACAATAAGAGATTAAATCTAGATGAGAATTTTAAAGTAGCATGATGCAGTCTAGAATATTCACTGTACAAAGTTCAGTCCATGGAATAGCAGAATCACTGTCACACTGAAGTTTGATGGGCTCGCTGGTGGCTCAGATGGAGAAGGCAATGGCACCCCACTCCAGTACTCTTGTCTGGAAATTCCCGTAGATGGAGGAGCCTACTCCACAGATGAAGTAGGCTGCGGTCTATGGGGTCGCTGAAAGTCAGACACGACTGAGTGACTTCACTTTCACTTTTCACTTTCACACATTGGAGAAGGAAATGGAAACCCAATCCAGTGTTCTTGCCTGGAGAATCCCAGGGACGGGGGAGCCTGGTGGGCTGCCGTCTATGGGGTCGCACAGATTCAGACACGACTGAAGTGACTTAGCAGCAGCAGCAACTGGTGGCTCAGAAGGTAAAGAATCTGCCTACAATGCCAGAGAACCATATGTGATACCTGTGTTGGGAAGATACCCTGGAGAAGGGGATGACAACTCACACCAGTACTCTTGCCTGGAGAATTCTGTCGACAAAGGAGCCTGGTGGGCTATGGTTCATGAGCTCACAAGGAGCTGGACATGACTGAGCAATAACACTTGAAGTGTGTTACATATGCAGAACTTTAGGCCCTGTCCCATACAGGCAAATCAAAATCTGGGAATATGTGATTTCCAGATAGTTCATAGACATATGAAAGTTTGAAACATTGATCTAGATAATATAGTCGATTTACACTTAAATTAAAAAAAGAAAAATTCTTAAAGATTTTAATCAGAAAAAAACTTGTTTTCAATTCAAGTTTGTTTTTAAAGCAACATAAAAATAAAGTAAAATTTGAAGGGAAACATACATAATCCATAAATCCAATTATTTAAGAAACTAATAATTAATGATTAAAAAAATCTAGTAACGGGGCCTTTAACAATAAAACAGTATAAAATTATGTCAAATGATAGTAAGCCAATTATATTTTAAAATAAAAGGTGCCTAAAATAGCCCATTGAAACAATTTTGTGTAGTACGTAAGATATGTAATTTTAACATAAATTTTAACGATAATGAAAATTATATGCTGAAAAATCTGAAATTTTCTTTCCTCTTTTCTCTCTTTTCCTTCTCTTTATTTCACTTTCTTATCCTTTACTTTTTTACCCTCTCTACCTTTAATATTTTTTAAACTTTCTTTCCTTTTGTTGACATCCAATGAAAAGGAAAAAATAAGAAAAGGCTTACTCAGGCTATAGAATTTAAAAAGATAGTTTAGAGATAATTTTAAAAATAATATGCAATAGTTTCAATGTAGATTAAAAATATTATTGCAATTTTAAACTTTTTTTTTTTTTTTTTAATGAGAAAACCATGAACTCCCATTAATAAGAGGTAGGAGTGAAATGTCAGAACACTTAAAGGAAATGCAAACAGTTACCTCTTTCTCTGGTTCCTTTAGACTATCAGGAAAACATTGACTTGGACATATTATACACAAATTGATCACCATTCCAAATTACGTTCCTCTTCAATAGTCTATGAATCACAGGGAGGAAACCCATTCAAGTTTAACTCTCACTGAAACCAAACTGGTGGAAACTTGATTCTCTTTAAAAGGTCTGAATGTTGTGAACCTTTAAAAATGTCTGAGTGTTACCCTTGCAGACTTTCCCTTGATTAGGAGCAAAAGATCAGAGTGACCAAACATATTCAGCGGAAGTAAAATCTTCATGAAGTAGAACAGAAAACTGAAAGAAAAAATAAACACTGTTGCAAAAATATTGATCTCATGGTTGTATGATCCATGATGGAAAACAGGGCTTGATCTGAAATCTTTTTTTTATTACTCAACCATAATTCACACACATGCTGGTTGAGATAAAATAGTTTTTAACTGCTACACAGAAACCACCAATGCTGATTTTTCTAGGCAATATAAATGAAAACACACTTAGATGTTTCCTGTAATCTTTTCATCTACCTCAGTCAATGCTGATACTTAAATCCTTTCTCGCTGGTCTCCCCTAAACACTTTTCATTTGATTTCATTCATTAAGCACAAAAGAAAGTGAAAGGAAATTTCTGCTTACTGGAAATGGGTTACAAATCAAAATAACTTTCACAACCCTAAAGGCTATGTTCGAAGAAGACAATTTGATATGCAATTATGACTGAATTAATTGGTCTCTTTACTCAATGGAAAATGCAAAGTGCAAAACTCATAGGCAAGATATGGTATCTCTATTATGTTATTTTTATCTGCAACATAACTTTGGAGGAGTTATTAATCTCTTTCAACTTGTTTTATAACTACTAAAAGGGGAATAATACTATTTTCTGCTGTACAGAGTTGCTATGAGTATGTAATGAGATAAGTATAAAAGTATGTAAAGTGCTTAGGCTATCATATGCATAATTTTTTTTTTTATTTTCAACAATTGCTTGATTAATGATTTTAATAAATTTAATTTAAATTATTAAAATCCCCAAATACACAAAAGTAAAAATCTGGAAGTATTTGCTTTGAGTTTTATCATTATGTATTTTTAATGAAAAGTATTATATGTTCATTATACAAAATTCAAACAATATAAAATGAAAATAATAAAATGAAATAAATATATATCACGAGACA
The DNA here is from genome assembly GCF_019320065.1 of Cervus canadensis. Taxonomy (NCBI): domain Eukaryota; kingdom Metazoa; phylum Chordata; class Mammalia; order Artiodactyla; family Cervidae; genus Cervus; species Cervus canadensis. The sequence continues at coordinate 71,435,336 of NC_057393.1, read as the reverse complement.
GAAATAGGTACTATTAACTTAAGATGAATGTTATTACAAACAGAAAGAGACAGAGATAGAAGTTTGTATGATTAGAAGGAAGCTAGAAGCATGGCCGTGAAGAGCTACCCCTCACCCAAGGTCAGGGGCGGTGACCTAGAAGGCCAGGCTGCGACAGCACAGAGGTGGCCCAGAGGAGCTACCCCACATCCGAGATCAGGGGTGGCGGCGAGAGGAGCTACCACATGTCCAAGGTCAGGGGAGGCAGCCAAGAGGAGCAATCCCACCTCCAAGGAGTGGTGGCTACGCAAGCACAGGAGGGCTGAGAGGAGCTACTCCACGTTCAAGGTCAGGAGAGGTGGCCATGAGGAGATACCCCTCGTCCAAGGTAAGGAGCAGGGGCTGTGCTTTGCTGGAGCAGCCATAAAGAGATACCCCACGTCCAAGGTAAGAGAAACCCAAGTAAGACGGTAAGTATCGCAAGAGGTCATCAGAGGGCAGACACACTAAAATCATAATCACAGAAAACTAGCCAATCTGATCACATGGACCACAGCCTTGTCTAACTCAATGAAACTAAACCATGCCATGTGGGGCCAACCAAGACACATGGGTCATGGTGGAGAGGTCTGACAGAATGTGGTCCACTGGAGAAGGGAATGGCAAACCACTTCAGTATTCTTGCCTTGAGAACTCCATGAACAATATGAGAAGGCAAAATGATAGGATACTGAAAGAGGAACTCCCCAGGTCAGTAGGTGCCCAATATGCTACTGGAGATCAGTGGAGAAATAACTCCGGAAAGAATGAAAGTATGGAGACAAACCAAAAACAACACCCAGTTGTGGATGTGACTGGTGATAGAAAGGTCCGATGCTGAAAAAAAGCAATATTGCATAGGAACCTGGAATGTTAGGTCCATGAATCAAGGCAAATTGGAAGTGGTCAAATAGGAGAAGGCAAGAGTGAATGTTGACATTCTAGGAATCAGTGAACTAAAATGGACTGAAATGGGTGAATTTAACTCAGATGACCATTATATCTACTACTGTGGGCAGGAATCCCTTAGAAGATATGGAGTAGCCATCATGATCAACAAGAGAGTCTGAAATGCAGTACTTGGATGCAATCTCAAAAATGACAGAATTATTTTTGTTCATTGCCAAGGCAAACCATTCAATATCACGGGAATCCAAGGCTATGCCCCAACCAGTAATGCTGAAGAAGCCAAAGTTGAACGGTTCTATGAAGACCTACAAGACCTTTTAGAACTAACACCCAAAAAAGATGTCCTTTTCATTATAGGGGACTGGAATGCGAAAGTAGGAAGTCAAGAAACATCTGGAGTAACAGGCAAATTTGGCCTTGGAGTACACAATGAAGCAGGGCAAAGGCTAATAGAGTTTTGCCAAAAGAACGCACTGACCATAGCAAACACCCTCTTCTAACAACACAAGAGAAGACTCTACACATGGACATCACCAGATGGTCGACACCGAAGTCAGATTGATTATATTATTTGCAGCTAAAGATGGAAAAGCTCTATACTGTCAGCAAAAACAAGACTGGGAGCTGACTGTGGCTCAGATCATAAACTCCTTATTGCCAAATTCAGACTGAAATTGAAGAAAGTAGGAAAAACCACTAGACCACTCAGGTATGACCTAAATCAAATCCCTTATTACTATACAGTGGAAGTGAGAAATAGATTTAAGGGACTAGATCTGAAAGACTGAGTGCCTGATGAACTATGGACGGAGGTTCATGACATTGAACAGGAGAAAGGGATCAAGACCATCCCCATGGAAAAGAAATGCAAAAAGGCAAAATGGTTGTGTGCAGAGGCCTTACAAATAGCTGGGAAAAGAAGAGAAGTGAAAAGCAAAAGAGAAAAGGAAAGATATTCCCATCTGAATTTGGAGTTCCAAAGAATAGCAAGGAGAGAGAAGAAAGTTCCTCAGCGATCAGTGCAAAGAAACAGAGGAAAACAACAAAATGGGAAAGACTAGAGATCTCCTCAAGAAAATTAGAGATACCAAGGGAACATTTCATGCAAAGATGGATTTGATAAAGGACAGAAAGTGTATGGACTTAACAGAAGCAGAAGATATTAAGAAGAGGTGGCAAGAATACACAGAAGAACTGTTCAAAAAAGATCTTCATGACCCAGATAATCACAATGGTGTGATCACTCACCTAGAGCCAGACATCCTGGAATGTGAAGTCAAGTGGGCCTTGGAAAGCATCATGACTAACAAAACTAGTGGAGGTGACAGATGTCCAGTTGAGCTATTTCAAATCCTGAAAGATGATACTGTGAAAGTGCTGCACTCAATACATCAGCAAATTTGGAAAATTCAGCAGTGGCCACAGAACTGGAAAAGGTCAGTTTTCATTCCAATCCCAAAGAAAGGCAATCCCAAAGAATGCTCAAACTACCGCACAATTGCACTCATCTCACACACTAGTAAAGTAATTCTCAAAATTCTCCAAGCCAGGTAATACCTGAAACATGAACTTCCAGATGTTCAAGCTGGTTTTAGAAAAGGCAGAGGAACCAGAGATCAAATTGCCAACATCCACTGGATCATCAAAAAAGCAAGAGACTTCCAGAAAAACATCTATTTCTGCTTTATTGACAATGCCGAAGCCTTCAGCTGTGTGGATCACAATAAACTTTGGAAAATTCTGAAAGAGATGGGAATACCAGAACACCTGACCTGCCTCTTGAGAAACCTGTATGCAGATCAGGAAGCAACAGTTAGAACTGGACATGGAACAACAGACTGGTTCCAAAAAGGAAAAGGAGTACATCAAGGCCGTGTATTGGCATCCTGCTTATTTAACTTATATGCAGAGTGCATCATGAGAAATGCTGGGCTGGAGGAAGCACAAGCTGGAATCCAGATTGCTGGGAGAAATATTAATGATCTCAGATATGCAGGTGACACCACCCTTATGACAGAAAGTGAAGAGGAACTAAAAAGCCTCTTGATGAAAAGTGCAAGAGGAGAGTGAAAAAGTTGGCTTAAAGCTCAACATTCAGAAAGCTAAGATCATGGCATCTGGTCCCATCACTTCATGGGAAATAGATGGAGAGACAGTGGAAACAGTGTCAGACTTTATTTTGGGGGGACTCCAAAATCACTGCAGATGGTGATTGCAGCCATGAAATTAAAAGATGCTTACTTCCTGGAAGGAAAGTTATGACCAACCTACACAGCATATTAAAAAGCAGAGACATTACTTTGCCAACAAATTCTGTCTAGTCGAGGCTATGATTTTTTCAGTGGTCATGTATGGATGTGAGAGTTGGCCTGTGAAGAAAGCTGAGCACCGAAGAATTGATGCTTTTGAACTGTGGTTTTGGAGAAGACTCTTGAGAGTCCCTTGGACTGCAAGGAGATCCACCCAGTCCATCCTAAAGGAGATCAGTCCTGGGTGTTCATTGGAAGGACTGATGCTGAAGCTGAAGCTCCAATACTTTGGCCACTGCGTGAGAAGAGTTGACTCATTGGAAAAGACCGTGATGCTAGGAGGGATTGAGGGCAGGAGGAGAAGAGGACGACAGAGGATAAGATGGCTGGATGGCATCACTGACTCGATGGGCATGAGTTTGAGTGAACTCCGGGAATTGGTGATGGACAGGGAGGCGAGGTGTGCTGCCATTCATGGGGTCGTAAAAAGTTGGACACGACTGAGCGACTGATCTGAACTGAGTTGAGTTTAAAATCTAGGTGAGCCAACAACAGAGCCTAAGTATTGTCTTCAAAGAAACTTCATTTTCAATTTGTTATATCTGAGGAAATGCGGTCTTATATTTCTAAGTTGTGATTTTCATCTTTATTTTATACTGTAACATGGCTATTGGTAGTTCCACGTCAATCACTGCGTTTGTTTTATAGCCCGTTATTTTCGGTTACTTGTGTTGTTTTATGCCTTAATAAAAGAAATTTTACATCTTTAAACTGTTATTTTCCTCTTGGAGCCAACAAACCTGATACTCTTAAAATTTAAATACTTTCTGAATCAGTTCCTTGTAAACATTCAATTTAAGTATTAGAGTATGCCTCATTTTATATTGTATTCATTAGTATGGATGATGTCTTCTCAGCATTGTATGTAATCAAAAAACAAAAACAAAACACATACACTTCCCTAAATCCTATAGCAGATAGTTTTGCTTTGTTATGCTTCTTTAAAACATGTGGAATTGCTCTGAACATTTTGAGAAATTTTAAAACCCCTCTTATTGTTTGGTCAATGTGTCACGATACCATAACTTACAATTAAACTGATTGTAGATTTTCTGCAGATGCCATGTCCTGAACAGAAATAAGAGAAGAGATTGATCTGATTAGGTTGTTTTGTAAACTCATCACAACTCAACAAGTTTGGCCAACACTAATGATAATTGTTGACTATAATCTAATAACTACTATATATAGTACATACACACACACAAATATATGCACACACACAAACATATCTAAGTTTAGTATAAGTGTGTATATCTAATGTAGTAGATTATATGTACATGCTTGTGTACTTAGTCGTTCAGTTGTGTTCTGCTCTGCGACCCCATGGACTGTAACCTGCCAGGCTTTTCTGTCCATGGAATTTTCCAGGTAAGAATACAAGGGTGGGTTGCCATTTCCTTCTCTGGGGGATCTTCCCAACCCAGGTCGGACCCCACATCTCTTGTGACTCCTTTGTAGGCAGGCAGGTTCTTTATCACTGCACTATGCAGGCAGCCTGTTAGATTACATATATGTGAAAGTCGCTCAGTCGTGTCCTACTCTTTGTGATCCCATGAACTATATAGTCCATGGAATTCTCCAGGCCAGAATACTGAAGTGGATAGCCTTTCCCTTCTCCAGGGGATCTTCACAACGTGGGGATAGAACCCAGGCCTTCTGCATTGCAGGCGGATTTTTTACCGGCTGAGATATCAGAGAAGCCCAAGAATACTGGTGTGGGTAGCCTCGCCCTTCTCCAGTGGATCTTCCCAACCCAGGAATCAAACTGGGGTCTCCTTCATTGCAGGTGAATTCTTTACCAACTGAGCTCTCCTGGAAGCCCTGATATGTACGTGCTTAGTCACTCTGTCATGTCCGATTATTTGTGACACCATAGAAGGTATCCCACCAGTCTCCTCTGTCCATGGGATGCTCCAAGCAAGCATACTGGAGTGGGTTGCCATTTCCTTCTCCAGGGCATCTTCCCAACCCAGGAATCAAACCCAGGTCTTCTGCTTTTCAGGCAAATTCTTTACGGTCTGAGCCACCAGGAAAGCCCTATGTATAATTATTATACACATAATATATACATATATATCATTGGTCATCTTATATATGTCTGTAATCATATTATTTAATTTTTATTAATAGAAATGTAAGGCATCTAAAAGCAAACCAATCAAATTCTCTCACGGTCAGTGAGATCCAAAGAAGCACTTTCCATATGGTCAACGGTCATGGTTAGTGGCACAACTAGGGTAAAAATCAGTGAATATTTTAACATCTAACCAAGCCTTCCTCCTCTCACTCTTGGTTTACTGACCTGACTACTCGTTTTCTTTCCTTATTTTTTAGACCCCGGCAAAATTCTTAATCAATATATATTGATTGATTGATCACCATGAACTATGCTAGTGCTATTTTCTCATGTAGTTCTAGTTATTGAGTTTTTTTTTTTTTCATACTATTAAGGGATTATTGTACGTTACCTTTAAAATAATCCCACACAATTTTAAATTTTTATTCATTAACAAAATTCTGTGACTATATAGGAATCAATTTTGCTAAAGATAATCAACATTTTTTTTTCAAACAGGCAAAAAGATAAACTCTGATGCCAATACTGAGTTGGATTTCTGCTAAAGTTCCAATGTTTTTGATATTAACATCCTCAAGTAAATGTTACCTAATATACCTATGAGGCTTTCCAAACCACTGGAAAATTTTGCTAAAATGCTGAAATTAAAATGTTTATTATAAGTCTGTGTTAAAGATTTAATCTCATATAGGACAAAGCTGCTATTGGAAAATCTATCTTAAAATAGGAGTCATTTTCATTATTCAAAGGGAATTTTGCCAACCTGCCATAGATTTTTAGTATTTCTTAACTAGAAAACATTTTAAAATTAGTGTCATGTATATATTATGTAATATATATGTGCAGGCACAAATAAATATGCATAGAGATACATAAATATAAATATAGTGGAAACTGAGTGCCTCTAAAACCAAGTTCCTCTGCTGAGTTTATGATTAACTTCTATATCCAAAACTTTGCTTCCTTGTCCTGTACTTGTTATCCTCAAGACTGAGGAGTGTCAAAGAAAACAGGAGACTGTAACCAAGTAGGACCTGCCCCATCTTCCCAGGACAGAAACTCCCATGTCCTCCACCTGTCTCTTGTTTGTAGATAAATTGTAGCTTCCTAAGGCCTTCCTCAAGTTCCAAAGACAAATCTAATCAAAGAAGTAAGATAATGCAGAAACAATGGGAAACAGTCAAGCAAGACAAGATAAGGGTTTAGCTGCAAAAGAGAGTCAGTGACTTACCTCCTTCTCAAGGCCTATAGATACTATTGAGTCAGTACCTTGAGCTATTTGGCAGATACAGAAATCTTCACCAGGAGAAAGAAGTAAACTGCATGCTGACCATAGCAGGTACCCCAGACTGATTTGGAACCAAAAGGCTGATGACCTTGACCCCAATTACTACCAACAAATTAGAAGAATGTCTATAAGCTGGTCTCACACCCCACAACCCTCTCCCTCACCTTGTCTTTACAAATCTTTTCCTGAAAATCATCTAGGAGTATTAATGACCTGTATTTCTTGTTTGGTCTTGTAATAAATGCTGCATTTTCCTTTAACACAATACTATGTCAGTAGATTGATTTTGTTTCACATTGGCAAGTGCATAGAAGTTTGGTTCAGTAACAGATTTAGCTAATAAATTTAAAATTTTTTCAAATGATAAAGACATTTGGAAAAAGTATGCATTATCAAAATATTGTCATCATTATCATTATCATAATCATGAAAAGTTTGGTTTATGGTAAACTCAGCAAATCTCAGCTTAAGTTTTTGTAACATCGATGAATGTAGAATTGGGAAGAGAGATACACAGTTGATTCTTGTGAGCCATTATGAGTGGCTCCAGCAAAATACTTTATACAAATCACAACTTGACTGTAAATATTATATCACTTACATAAATACATAATTTTTCATGCTCTACACAAGAATTATTTGAGTTGATTCTTAAAGTCCTTACAATACAGTGTAATCAAATTTAACTTCTGAAAAGAGAAGGTGGTATACTCTCCCATAATTGTATCTGCTAAGTTAAGGAGATTTACATAATAAGATGTTAAGCAAAGCTTGTTTATTGTCACTAGAAATATGTACTGTTTCACTGTTAGATGTAAGCTATAATGTGAACGTTGAATGTCTATCAATTAGATGCTCCTGTAAAAGTAGTAAGGGTGAATAGAAACAAAAAAGAAGCTGGAAGAAAAGATGAATTAAGATACAAATGGTCATTATTTAATTCACATAAGAATGCATCTTCCAAAGTATATTGAATAAGCAAACATCCTCCAGAAAACACATTTCTCTTTAATTCATTTTTTTCCCCTTGGTGACTAAATGGAAGATTTCTGCTGTCAATGGTGATATTGCTTCCAATTCCATATAATACTATCAGCTTTGAGTTGATATTTTTAGAACAATAGTTATCAAAGGGAAGTTTCTCATCCCCAAATTTCACCTTTCAAACCCTTTCAGGCAGTCCAGAAAATCCTTTACTTAACAATTAGCAACACTAAGATTATTTGCTTTTACTGTGTAGATATTTCTACTGATGGTACAAAAGCAGTGGTGTGTAAATAGCTGATGTCTTAACATAACTCAAGGCAGTGATGTCAAAATGCACAAAAAGTCATTATAACTTTACATGCTCCACACATAGAAAAAAAAATTGATTTCACCTAAGAATATCCTTGAAAATAATAACTTTATTAAATATAAAACAGTAAGTACATATACATACATTTATATATGAAAAAGGTGAAACTGAAAGTGTTAGTTTCTCAGTCAGGTCCGATTCTTTGTGACCCCATGGACTGTAGTCTGTCAGGCTCCTCTGTCCATGGAATTTTCCAGGCAAGTATATTGTGTTGTAGCCACGTGTTCCAGGAAACAAACTCACTCAGAAGGACAATGCAGATAGTGGAGTGCAGTTTATTACACTGGCGGGCCCAAGGCAGAGTCTCCTCTTAGCCAAGGACCCCAACCAGCATTTGTGAAAATCTTTTATACCCCATGTGTATGTGTCCAAATCCACCACCCCAAATTCCTTGAGACTTACATAAACTAAGGAAGGGTAAATACAATCCCAATAACCCCATCACTCATGTGCCATGTGCTCAGACAGTTAAACAATTAGCCAATAATCAATAAGCACGAGGTTACATTCTGACAGGTACAGAAAAATTTATGGCCTGTCTGGAGGAAGGGGTGATTAGTGTATGTGTTCTCTTAGGCGATGAGTAACCTGGATACGATCTTCAAGATTCCCCTGTCCAGAGGGGGTCTTATCCTTCTGTTGTCGTTTCCATAGACACTAAACACAGAGTTCAGAGTCCATTGGAGAGGTTGCCAAGCATGATCAGCATGAACAGGCCTAAGATGGAGTACAGGCCCTATGAATTCCTTCTTCACCTGGAGTGGGTAGCCATTCCCTTCTCCAGAGGATCTTCCCAACACAGGGATCCAACCAGCCTCCTGCATTGCAGGAACATTTTTTAAGGTCTGAGCCACCAGGAGAGCCCATACTTATATATAGTTAATATCTAATATAGGTTATATATACATATATGTGTGTGTATGCATGTCTATATATATAGACAGAGAGAGGAAAAAAAGGAGAGGGAGAGGGAGATGGAGATATCATATATTATAGCTATGCTAAGTACAGAGAAAGTATAAGTCCAACAAATTCTTTTTGAATGATTTGATGGGCTTATTGCCATAAACTGGACTATTTACAAAATGACAAAATCTGTTACTTCTTCTAGAGTCACTGTTATGAATTTATTTATGCATTAGTTTTAAGACTTCAGTTTTTCTTCATGCATGATGGAGTAAGTTGAGGCTCATAATATGCTAATGGCCAATGTAATGATTTGTAAACTAGATTTCTACAACTCACTGAAAGAAATAGTAAATGAAATATTAGAACATTCTGGGCACACCATCAGAAAACAATTTTATATATTGAATTTATCTGGTGGTTTCCACTGAGTGTAAATCTACATGGTACATTAGATTCTTTTAACACAAATACGTTTATAGGGATTGTGATAGGGATTGTGAAGCAAAAACTTTGACTGAACTAACCACTGTCTAGAACAAGACTTAAAATACATGAGCATTAGCTATTATTATTTTTTTTTTTCCCCTCAGGTTGGTTAAAATAGTAAAAGAGTTTGAGAGGGTAACAGACAGGAAGGCTAGGGGTATCCAAATGGAGGAAATAGGCTGGAAGAGTCAGACATTTTAAGCAGCAGGAAGAAACAAACTAGTGTTACACTCCCCCCACCTCTTCTCTATACAAATTTAAAAAGAGGTTTCTATAAAAATTCTCCTAAAATTCAGGTGCATAATGAAACTTGGTTCCACCTGAACTTAACTTTCCTCAAACCTTGAGCTAACCAACACAATTTTCTTAAAGAAATGTTTGTCTTAGGTTATGTTAATGTACTGTGCATTTACCCAGACTGTCTTCAAGTCCATTCTGCCTAAAGGCTCAGAATTGACTTGACAAACCAGTATGTTATACTCATATATTGTTCTCTTAATCTATGTTAATGAAACTATATATTTGTATGGGAATCTGCTTTTCTTCAAGATTAATGTCAATCATTTTATGGCCCGGGATGACTACCTGATGCCAAGATTATCTCAAAATGCATCTTGTGGGTGAGGGGCCTGGTGCCATTCTCTGAGCTTTGAGACATTTCCTTTCTTCAATTAGCAGACTGCTAGTAGCTATATACCATCCAGCTGGGGCTTCCCTGGTGGCTCAGAGGGTAAAGTGTCCCGCTGCAATGTGGGATACTTGGGTTTGGTCCCTAGGTTGGGAAGATCCCCTGGAGAAGGAAATGGCAACCCACACCAGTACTCTTGCCTGGAGAATCCCATGGACAGAGGAGCCTGGTAGGCTACAGTCCATGGGGTCGAAAATAGTAGGACATGACTGAGCGACTTCACCTAACTTAAAGACTAGCAGGGGGATATTCTTTCTGCCCCCTTCTGATGTCTATGTCAAAAGCCTTCTTTATCTCTTTTATACTTTAATAAAACTTTATTGCACAAAAGCTCTGAGTGATCAAGCCTTGTCTCTGGCCCCGGTTTGAATTCTCCTCCGGAGGCCAAGAATCCCGGTGTCTTTCATGGTTCAGCAACAACCTTTCAAGGTTATGCATAGAACTTGATTAGAATTCAATGAGAGTATTAACATAATTTATTGTAAAACTTTACTATATCACTCTTCTTATCCAAATTGATGCTAATATAGGATAAAAATTAATTCAACAAATATTTATTGTATATGACCCAATTAGTGGACTAGATGGTGGAACTTGAAATTAGAATTTCAGAGAAACAGTGTCCATAATGTAAATATAAAATAATCTCTGACTTTTTAATTTATTAATTTAAGGGCAAAAATATACAGTACTGAAAAATTTTCAAGCCACTGGTTTTATTTCTTTACAGAATTAACTGAAGAATGTTAAGGAAAACATTAGTAACACTAGTATGTCACTTTTTTTTTACTTTTTATAACCTATTTGTTCACGATTATGAAAATTTATTATTAAAGTTGAAAATAAAATTCCAGGTGAAATTTAGAAAACAAACCCACATGGCTTTATCAGTCATTTTATTTCTATCCCTGGAAGGCAGACAGTCCAAATAGGTTAAAATGATGGGGCCAGGGGGCTCCTAAGCTGGTACTGGACATAGGAATACAGGCTTTAGAATTCTTGTCAACATTAGTGTCACTTAATTCTAAATACCAGATCAGGCAAGCTCAGTCACAAGAGTTGTAAAGTTATTGAAGGTGTTGGGGAAAGTCCAAGAACAGGCACTCATAGAGCCAATGGAATGTAAGTTGGATGAACACATGCTGGCCCACTCCTTGTATGCCCCCTGAATGCCCTAAACACCTGCTAGGAAGAGATATCTTACATATATTGGGGGCTTCCATCCACCTAATGAGAAACAAACTAGAGACTGGTCTCCTGGACAAAGGCACAAAATGCTAATGCTAATGATTGAGGACAAACCTTCCCAGATACAGCAAGTTGACCTCCCTGGAGTAAATTCTGAGGTCTGGGGCTATGGACAGGTAGAATGAACAATAGTCCATCCAAAACCTGGAAATACATTGTTGTAATTTTTTGGTCTCTAAGTTGCATCCAACTCTTTGTGAGCCCATGGACTGCAGCACTCCAGGCTTCCTTGTCCTTGACTATCTCCCGGAGTTTGTTCAGACTCATGTGCATTGATTCAGTATTGTATCCAACCATTTCATCCTGTTTTCTCCATCTCCTCCTACCCTTAATCCTTCCCAGCATCAGAGTCTTTTCCAATGAGTCGGCTGTTCACATCAGGTGGTCAAAATATTGGAAATACATGACCCAACAGAAAACATTCTATCTCAGGGGTGGGGACCTTACCTGGTGGCTCAGTGGCAAAGAATTAGCCTGACAATTCAGGAGACAAGGGTTTTGATCCCTGGGTCGTGAAGATCCCCTGGAGAAGGAAATGGTTACTCACTCCAGTACTCTTGCCTGGGAAATCCCATGAACAGAGGAGCCTGGCAAGCTACAGTTCATGGGGTCTCAAAAGAATCAGACACAACTAAGGGACTAAAGAACAACAACACTTTGGTCAGGAAGCCATGTTGGGCACTGACTCAACTGACCAGAGTCATATTACACCATGCTACTCAGCCTGCAATGAACCAGTGAAGTTGTTCAGTCGTGTACGACTCTTTGCGACCCCATGGACTGTAGCCTACCAGGCTCCTCCATCCATGGAACTTTCCAGGCAAAAGTACTGGAGTGGGTTGTCATTTCCTTCTCCAGGGATCTTCCTGACCCAGGGATTGAACCCAAGTCTCCCGCATTACAGGCAGACGCTTTACCATCTGAGCCCCCAAGGAAGCCCTAAGTATTTAATTATAGCTCCTTCACATCTGAAGAACACAATAATTTACCAGCTACTAATGCCTTCTCGTGGAGAAGGCAATGGCACCCTACTCCAGTACTCTTGCCTGGAAAATCCCATGGACGGAGGAGCCTGGTGGGCTGCAATTCATGGGGTCACTAAGTCACACGACTGAGTGACTTCACTTTCACTTTTCACTTTTCACTTTCATGCATTGGAGAAGGAAATGGCAACCCACTCCAGTGTTCTTGCCTGGAGAATCCCAGGGACTGGGGACCCTGGTGGGCTGCCATTTATGGGGTCGCACAGAGTCAGACACGACTGAAGTGACTTAGCAGCAGCAGCAGAAATGCCTTCTCGTGTCCAACTCTTTACAATCCCATGGACTGTAGCCCGCCAGGCTCCTTTGTCTGTGAAATGCTCCAGGAGTACTGGAGTGGATTGCCATTTATTTCAGCCTGCAATACCCCATTTAACCCATAAGAAAACCTAATCAGGGGAATACCAGATATTATAGGACCTCAGAGCAGTCAGCAAAGCCATGGAGGGTATACATCCAGTGGTCTCTAATTCCTACACCCTACTGGCCATTCTATCATCCCCCAGAACCTGGTATTATGTATGAGATTTAAAGATGCCTTCTTCTGTTTTTCACTAGCCTCAGAGTCACCAGAAGCTTTTGCCTTTGTGTGGCAGAACCCGAACACACGACAAAAATTTTCTGCTGGGCAGTCCTGCCCCAAGAGTCCAAAAATTCCCCCACTGTCTTTGGGGGAATACTTAGCTAACGACCTAAAAGATTTAAATCTGCAGTGGGGATCCCTCCTCTAGTATTCTGATGGCCAGTTCTACTAAGGAGGGTTCAGACCTAAAATACTGTAACTATCCTGAATCACCTAGCCAATAAAGGAGGTAATATGCCCAAGATAAAGGCTGAAATATCACAAACTAGTGTGACCCACCTAGGCTTCATTCTCAGAGGTCAGAGAAGCCTACACAAGAAAAGGAAAGAAGCCACTCGCAGACCCATCCCTCTTAAAACTAGAAGTCAGCTTAGAGGTTTCCTGGGGATGGCCAAGTTTTGCCACATCTGGATCCCTAACTAGGGGATAGCTAGCCCTCTGTAAGAAAATTTGAAAGAATGATGACCTATTAGAACAGAATCCATAATTTGAAGGGCCTTTCAAGAATTAAAAAAAAAAAAAAAAAATTACTTTAGGCCCCCTGTCCTGGCCCTCCCAGATTTGCTAGACCCTTTGACCTTTAAATTCAAGAGAGAAAGGGAATAGCGCTTGGGTCTTAGCTGAAAAAAAAAAAGAAAAGAAAAATCCAAAGAGCATAAGGACAACTTACTTGCTTGCTTATTTCTCTAAATAATTCAAACCACTAAGGGATGACTTCCTTGCTTACAGGCATTGCAACTGTTACAACTCTGCTAAAGGAGGCTGAAATGTTAACATCTGGTCAGTTGGTGGTTTAATCACTATGTCGTGTCCAACTCTTGTGACCCCATGGACAGTAGCTTGTCAGCCTGCTCTGTCCTTGGGATTTCCCAGGCAAGAATACTAAAGTGGGTTTTATTTCCTTCTCCAGTAGATCTTCCCTGACCCAAGGATAGAACCCAGGTCTCCTGCATTGCAGGTGGATTCTTTACTGACTGAGGTACCAGGATCAACTATTCAGCATATAGACTCCACGTCAAGTTCAGTCTTTAGTAAGTTCTAAGGTAATAGAATGACTCTCCCCTGGAAACTTGATTCAAGCTCAGGCTATGCTTTTAGACAGCACAGTGGTTACAATAAAAACTTGTCACACATTAAATTCTGCCACCCTGCTACCCACAGAAACAAGGCCCTGGAGCATGACTGTACAGAAACCACAGACATAATCTATTCCAGTTGCCACAACCTAAGAATTGGGTCTCTTTGAAACACCAAAGAGGAATGGTTTGCAAACAGGAGCAGTTTTAGGAGAGGGAAAAATCCTGATAGGATATGCAATAAGCTCCCAGACCAAAGTCATAGAAGCATGAAGTCTACCCCAGGGACTTCTGCCTAAAAGGTGGAGCTGATAGTCCTCACTTGAGCATTATATTATGTTTGCTGTGGAGAATAAACATGGCCTGCATGTACTGAAGCTCTTAGAAGCTGTGCAGATTCTAAATGTGACAGCAGTTCATCATAGGGGTCACCAAAAGGGGGATGCAGAGATAATAAAGAGAACAACAAGGTGGACTTAACTGCCAAAAGGGTTGCCCTGGATCCAGTAACTTGGCACCTATCCCTCAAATTTAAGGTGAGATATGTTTGATTATTCCTCAGTCTACACAAGAGAAGATTTAGACAAAGCCCAAGAATGGGGCTTCAATAGAGATCTGGGAGGCCATGAGTGAATAGTTACTGAACAGGGACACTACTTGCACCAGCTGCAGCTGGTGAGGGAGGCTCATCAAGGAAACACACTACAGCTGGGAAGCCTTATATAATTTGTTAGTTGAGGTCATGGTAATTCCTGGCATGAAACACAACTCCAACATGAGATGCCCCCAGATAAGGCCCATTCAGACCAGAGGGACATATCCTGAGAGGACTGGCAGATTGATTTCCTTCTCATCCCTAGAATACTGGGCAATTTCAGGTATCTCTTGGTGTTAGCAGTAACATTTTCTGGGAGGATAAAAGCATTTGCAGCTAGAATTGAAATGGCAGCTGAAGTGGCTAAAGCATTACTAAAAGAAATAATCCCCAAGTTTGGTCTTGCAGGATTCCTACAAATTGATAATGATTCAGCATTTGTGTCTCCAGTGACAAAGGGACTAATGAGTGTCCTGGACATAAACTGGACCTTATATTTGTCCTGGAAACCCTAGTCATAAGGGAAGGTAAAGAGATCCAGTCAAGTGGAGCCCTAGAACACAGATGCAGATCCCAGAACCAAAGTCACCTTCGGAACTGACTGAGTTTCACTATAACCATTACCGACCTCCTCTGCTCCCCAGTGATCCATACTGGCCAGCTTCTTGACCACAAATTAGACAAAAATACACACTCTGGTGCTCACTCTATAGCATCTTAACCATTTACCTGATGCCACCCTTCCATCAGGAATTTTCTTTGTCTTGAAGCTATAAAAATTGGCTACTAACCCACGAAAAGTAGGTTAGCTCTTCCCTAGCCTGCTGTGCTTGCAGCACCCTCATTATCTCTGCTCTTTGTTCTTAATAAACTCACTCCTTTCTGAAATACTCTGTGTCCAAAAATTCTTTTCAACCCACACTTGGACTGCCACAAGTAAGACCTTGAAATAGTCCTTAGACAGCTATGTCAGGAAACTCAGGAAAACTGGATTAACTAGCTTCTGAATACCCTGCCTTGCTTGCAGTTAGCACCAACAGGTTAAAGCTAAGTGCATTCTAACTCATGTGTGGTAGATCCATTCCCCAAGCCTGAGGAAAGGGACACTAACCCTCCTTGAAATGGAACAACTCAGGATTGCCCTTCGGGTAGGAGAAACATGAAAGTTCTCATGGAATATGATAACTGGGTGTGAGCAGCACCAACTTGGCTTCACATCTCTACAGTCAGGAGACTGGATGAAGGTAGAAACCTGGAAAGTCAGCCTGCAAGACCAGCTCACTCCTCAATAGAGCAGACACTCAGTGATCCTAACCACAAACTCTGCCCTGAAGCTGCAGGGGTCTTTCCGTGGGTGACTGAAGAGCATCCCAACCTCCTGAGAGACAATCTGGGGCAACAGAAGCCCTTGACTACTCTCTCTGCCCTGAAGCTTCTCTTCCGAAAAAACAACTACAATGTGACCAGGGAGATTCAGGCCATAGCAATAAGCCTCCACGTTAGCACACATTTCTTCTATGAACAAAAGACCTAGAAACCTGGGTTTCTAGGAAAATTTTGACATGTACCCTTACTCTCCTGCTAATATTTGGTCCATGAATCTTAAATTGTCCACTGTCCTTTGTC
Organism: Cervus canadensis; assembly: GCF_019320065.1. Lineage (NCBI taxonomy): Eukaryota > Metazoa > Chordata > Mammalia > Artiodactyla > Cervidae > Cervus > Cervus canadensis. The sequence goes on along the minus strand of NC_057393.1, from coordinate 71,419,124 downwards.
TCCAGAAGGTTAAGGAAATGTTGGTTTCTCTGTGATACACTCAGGGCTGAGACCTAATAATAATCAAGCACATGTAAAGGCAGCTGGGAGAAGTTCTGCTCCTCTACCTATAGCTATGATAATACCCCAAATCTTCAAAAAGCAGTTACAATAAGCAGACCTGAGTCCCTTAAGGAAGAGGAGCAGGACAAGAGACAGAGGAGGTAAAACACATTAATAATTCCTGGGGTAACAGAAATAGAATCAGGGTAATAAAGTCTAACCTGTTTTCCTGTTTTCTTTTGTGCTCTGTCTAGTTTCATTTGTTTGTAGGCTGCGGCTTGTGGAAACCTGGCCCCCAGTGCTTCAAAACAGAGTTCTAGTGAGAAAGGGTGGCACTAACTCTTCAGCTCGGAGGGCTGGAGCTCGGAGACAAGCGGCACCCAACTTGGCATTACATGGGATCTGATGTGGTGGAAATGGAGCCGAGAGCAGCCCAGGTGCACCCAGTATACAAAGGAACTGGGCTTCTGCAGAAACTCCGCTCCCTCCCTGAGGAGAAAAACCCTATAAAGTAGCCCCACCCACCGCCTCTCAGAGAGAGGCTGTCTTCAAGCTCAAGTTAGAATTGCTCCCCATTCCTTTTTTTTTTTTTTTTAAATACGTTTTATTGGAGTATAGTGCATTTATAATGTTGTTAGTTTCAGGTGTAAAGCGAAGTGAATCAGTTATACATACATATACGTGGGCGTGCTAAGGCACTTTCAGTTCAGTTCAGTTCAGTTCAGTCGCTCAGTGGTGTCCGACTCTTTGCGACCACGTGAATTGCAGCATGCCAGGCCTCCCTGTCCACTACCAACTCCCGGAGGTTACACAAACTCATGTCCATCAAGTCGGTGATGCCTTCCAGCCATCTCATCCTCTGTCATCCCCTTCTCCTCCTGCCCCCAATCCCTCCCAGCATCAGGGTCTTTCCAATGAGTAAACTCTTTCCATGAGGTGGCCAAAGTACTGGAGTTTCAGCTTCAACATCAGTCCTTCCAATGAATACCCAGGACTGATCTCCTTTAGGATGGACTGGTTGGATCTTCTTGCAGTCCAAGGGACTCCCAAGAGTCTTCTCCAATGCTACAGTTCAAAAGCATCAATTCCTCAGTGCTCAGCTTTCTTCACAGTCCAACTCTCACATCCATACATGACCACTGGAAAAAACATAGCCTTGAAAGACGGGCCTTTTGTGGCAAAGTAATGTCTCTGCTTTTTAATATGTTGTCTAGGGTGGTCATAACTGTCCTTGAAGGAGTAAGCGTCTTTTCATTTCATGGCTGCAATCACCATCTGCAGTGATTTTGGAGCCAAAATAAAGTCTGACACAGTTTCCACTGTTTCCCCATCTATTTCCCATGAAGTGATGGGACCGGATGCCATGATCTTAGTTTTCTGAATGTCGAGCTTTAAGCCAACTTTTTCACTCTCCTCTTTCACTTTCATCAAGAGGCTTTTTAGTTCCTCTTCACTCTCTGCCATAAGGGTGGTGTCATCTGCATATCTGAGCTTATTGATATTTCTCCCAGCAATCTTGATTCCAGCTTGTGTTTCTTCCAGCCCAGCGTTTCTCATGATGTACTCTGCATATAAGTTATATAAGCAGGATGACAATATACAGCCTTGATGTACTCCTTTTCCTATTTGGAACCAGTCTGTTGGTCCATGTCCAGTTCTAACTGTTGCTTCCTGACCTGCATACAGGTTCCTCAAGAGGCAGGTCAGGTGGTCTGGTATTTCCATCTCTTTCAGAATTTTCCACAGTTTTTTTGTGATCCATGCAGTCAAAGGTTTTGACATAGTCAATAAAGCAGAAATAGATGTTTTTTCTGGAACTCTCTTGTTTTTTTGATGATCCAGCGGATGTTGGCAATTTGATTTCTGCTTCCTCTGCCTTTTCTAAAACCAGCTCAAACATCTGGAAGTTCACGGTTCACGTATTGCTGAAGCCTGGCTTGGAGAATTTTGAGCATTACTTTACTAGTTGAGATGAGTGCAATTGTGCAGTAGTGTGAGCATTCTTTGGCATTGCCTTTCTTTGGGATTGGAATGAAAACTGATCTTTTCCAGTCCTATGGCCACTGCTGAGTTTTCCAGTTTTGCTGGCATATTGAGTGCAGCACTTTCACAGGATCATCTTTCAGGATTTGAAATAGCTCAACTGGAATTCCATCACCTCCACTAGCTTTGTTCGTAGTGGTGCTTTCCAAGGCCCACTTGACTTCATATTCCAGGATGTCTGGCTCAAGGTGAATGATCACACCATCGTGTTTATCTGGGTCATGAAGATCTTTTTTGTACAGTTCTTCTCTGTATTCTTGCCACCTCTTCTTATTATCTTCTACTTCTGTTAGGTCCATACACTTTCTGTCCTTTGTTGAGCCCATCTTTGCATGAAATATTCCCTTGGTATCTCTAATTTTCTTGAAGAGATCTCTAGTCTTTCCCATTCTGTTGTTTTCCTCTATTTCTTTGCATTGATTGCTGAGGAAGGGTTTCTTATCTATCCTGGCTATTCTTTGGAACTCTGTTTTCAAATGGGAATATCTTTCCTTTTCTCCTTTGCTCTTTGCTTCTCTTCTTTTCCCAGCTATTTGTAAGGCCTCCTCAGACAGCCATTTTGCTTTTTTGCATTTCTTTTCCATGGGGATGGTCTTGATCCCTGTCTTCTGTACAATGTCACGAACCTCTGTCCATATTTCATCAGGCACTCTGTCTATCAGATCTAGTCCCTTAGATCTATTTCTCACCTCCACTGTATAATCATAAGGGATTTAATTTAGGTCATACCTGAATGATCTAGTGGTTTTCCCTACTTTCTCAATTTCAGTCTGAATTTGGCAATAAGGAGTTCATGATCTAAGCCACAGTCAGCTCCTGGTCTTATTTTTACTGACTGTATAGAGCTTCTCCATCTTTGGCTGCAAAGAATATAGTCAATCTGATTTCAGTGTTGACCATCTGGTGATGTCTGTCCATGTGTCATAAGTCACTTTAGTCATATCCAACTCTGTGGGACCCTATGGGCTGTAGCCCACCAGGGTCCTCTGTCCATGGGATTCTCCAGGCAATAATAACTGGAGTGGGTTGCCATGCTCTCCACCAGGGGATCTTCCCAACCCAGGGGTCAAATCTGCACCTCTTATTCTCCTGCATTGCAGGTGTGTTCTTTACCACTAGTGCCACCTGGGAAGCCCACATGCACATGTATCTACTCTTTTTTAGACTTTTTAATTTTTTTTTTTTTTTTTTGCCCATGTAAGTTATTACAGAGTACTGAATAGAGTTCCATATGCTATACAGTAGGTCCTTATTACACATCTATTTTATATACAGTAGTGTGCATATCTCAATTCCAGTCTCCCAATTTCTTGCTCATCCCAACATTCCCCAACTCTAACCTTCTCTTCATTCTTTGATCAAGAATAAAACTTTCATTTCTGAACTGAACTCAATATCATTTTTTTGGTTCAAATGACAGCAGGCAGGAGATCCCTTGTTGTGACCCTACTTGTAAGAGCCAGTAATGAAAAGTATGTAGCATCTGAGGCCTCTCCTCAGGATGGCTGTTTGATGTGCGAGACTATACAACACGAAAATGCTGGATCTTTTGTTTAAAAAAAAAAAAAAAACAGAAATTCAAAATAACAGTAGAACATTAAATATTGGGCCCTTCTAATCATGGGGGACTATGCAATTTCATAGGTCACTCATCCATGAAATGGTCCCATGTTTTCATTATATATATATATATATATATATATATATATATAATGGAATTCATTAGTTAGGAGATGGGGTTTCTAAAGCAGGCACACACACACACACACACACACACACAAAATCTGACCTTCTCATTTGTAAATCACAGTGTTCTCTGGATCCCAAGAGAGACTGAAGAGACCTAGGCCTTTCCTAAGTCTTGATCCAGGTTTGTATTCATGGAAGTGAGAGTAAGAGGAAAGCCTCTTCTGTGTTCAGAGAAGCAAATCATAGATAATAAAGATGGGCTTATGCCAGAGTCATAAGAACCTCTTCCCTTTGTGATCAAGCAAAATAGTCCCCTGGGCAAATCTGAGTGATGGAATAGCAGCACTTATCTTCTCAATGCTTCAAAATAAGTTTCTGTTTGGGGGCTGCATAGTGTGTGCTATAGGGAGACGCATATCTCTTTTGCTTATTTACAGATTTTTGTCCATTCATTGCATTGGTTTTACCAAACATTGGTCATTTGGTAGTGAAATTCTTCCTTGCCAGGTGAGAGACACATGAGATTCCTGGCCAGCTCCAGGAGTGCTGGAGTTCAAGTGTTGGTGTAGGAGTTAGAGAAGGATATTTATTCACTCTTCTCGTCTCTCCAAATTTTCAGTCAGCTGAGTAATTTGAATAAGAATCAATTAGGAGTCAAAACATTGGGTATTTCAAAAATTTCTAGTGAAGCTGAATTGAAGGACTTGATTTGGATTGGAGACTAAAATCAAGTTTACCACTATTTTCCCCCCAAATTAACCTTTGGACTAGCAGGTGGAAAGATTTGGTTCTTAATGAACAGACTTTTATCAAACCAGCTTTGTGGAAAGCGATCATTTCAGACTCTGTCCCCAAAGGATCAAAGAAACCAAGAGATTTATGATTTTAACAAAGAGAAATGTGAACAAAGGTGTGGCTGACAAACTACATCCCTGTTACTGAGACAAGTCAATGAATAATGAAGGAAAAGCTTCCTCTCACTGAAAAGAATGAAATTCCAATTTTATGAGATGGTAGGCATTGGAGGAAAAAGAAAAAAAAAAAAAAATGACTGCTGAGAACAGAATTGGGATATCATCTAGCTTGAGAAACTTAGCCAAGCATCTGTATTCTACAGGAAAAGGAGACTTTCCTTATTTTTTGTAATAATAAAATCATGACATTTGAGACAACATGTATAGACCAAGTGTGTATTTAAAATGAGTCATTGAGAGAAAAACAAATGCTTTGTGATATAACTTATGTGTAAAATCTTATAAAAAATGTAAATAGACAAACAAAAAAAGAAAATAGAAACAGTCATAGAAAAAAAGAACAAACTTATGGTTTTCAGAGAGGAGATAAGGGGAAAGGCAAATAGATGAAGTTAATTAAAAGGTACATCCTTACAGTTACAAAATAAAGTCATAGAAATGTAATACAGTAGAGTGAATATAATCAATAATATTGTTGTACTTTTGTACTGTGAGAGATAATAATTAGACTTATCATGGTGACTATTTTTAAATGTATATAAATATTGAATTACCATAATATACACCTGAAACTAACATGGAATTGTAAGTCAATTATACTTCAGTAAAAACAAAAGGAGAAAATTTGGATAAACATAGATTTTATTATTTTGAATTACTACATCAAGAATACTCATTGTAGTTACATGACTACAAACATAATTACCATTATCAATGTATTGTTTACATGTGTAGTTTTGGAGATGTTTGAGAGCTTGTGCTATCTTCTCTTGGTTAAAATTGTGTATTACCATTTTTGTTCTTCATAATTTCAATTTTTTGAATTAATGCCAGTGTTACTGCATTTACTACACATATATCATTTTATAATAGTGTTTATTTCTTACTACATCATTTTTATTTTCCTTGTCTGACAATCACATTTCTTTGATCATCTGTTGACATATCTTTCTTTTCCTATTTCATAAAATCTTTACTTGTTGAATTTTATTAAATGTACAAAGATGCTCTCTGAAAGTAACTTTTAATTCCTTGCCATATCATAATTTTAAAACTATTCTTTTTTGCCTGTTGACATATTTTTTGTCTTTGTGTTGAGACATCTTTTCATGAACTTTGCAAAGAATTTTACTCTATTTGCTCAGGTATCCTTGTATAATTGTCTACTATTTTATTTTACTTAGGTTTACTATTTTCCTAAGAAAGTTGATGAATTCTTAATGAATCTACTCAAAATTATTTTTTACTGTTTGAGTTCAGTTCAGTTCAGTCACTCAGTCGTGTCCGACTCTTTGTGACCCCATGAATTGCAGCACACCAGGCCTCCCTGTCCATCACCAACTCCAGGAATTTACTCAAACTCATGTCCATTGAGTCAGTGATGCCATCCAGCCATCTCATCCTCTGCCGTCCCCTTCTCCACCTGCCCCCAATCCTTCCCAGCATTAGGGTCTTTTCCAATGAGTCAACTCTTCGCATGAGGTGGCCAAAGTATTGGAGTTTCAGCTTCAGCATCAGTCCTTCCAATGAACACCCAGGACTGATCTCCTTTAGGATGGACTGATTGGATCTTCTTGCAGTTTAGAAAACTGTTTATTGATGCAGTGATATGGTAACCCATTGACAGAGAGGTGGTAACTAATCTAAAATGAAAACTTTATGTCGTCATAGTTAATTATTGTGCTTAGCAGAGCCTGTTATCCAGAAATCACTTACCACATGGCTGGTATACATTCCTGATGCAAAAAGAACTTATATTTGCTTTTTCTTTTATACACTACTCCCTTCATTACTATCTTAATGTTTTTTTCATCTTCTCATACAATCTTTTTCTAAAGCAATTGTGACTATTTGGGATAGTCCTCCTAGTGTCAAGACTCTTACAAATTCAGTCTACAATTGTGTTTGTTGCCATTGCTTTTTTTGCTAGTAGCAAAAAACAAAATTTACTTAACTACATTTTTTATCTTCTCTAAATCGTGTATATCAAATATTAATCCAAGGAGTCCATAATTTTAGACTATTGTCTAAATCATCATTAAATATGTTACAGATTTTGTATTAGGATACTGTTAGAATCTGGCCTCAAATTTACTGACTCTGAATGGCCTGAACATGAGCAAGCAGCTCTTCCAAAACTGTCACAAATTTCTTCCTATGATTTCTAGGAAGAAATTAATAGTTTCAGATGTCAGGTTCTTTCGCAATCTAAAAATGTTCACTTTCTAAGGTCTGATAAACTAAATTCTAGATTTTATTGATCATCCTTAGGTTAGTAGTAGTAGTGAATCAAAATACTTGAATGATAAAAGTCATGATACTTGATTGGAAAATTAATAAATTCAAATTTTAAGGGCCTTAGAGACTAAAATAATTTAATTTAAATTAATGACAGGAAAACTATTTAGATACTTAATATTGAGTGATAGTTTAAAATTTTTATTATATTTATATAAAATACTCAGAATATTTGTAATTTTAATAAATTGACATAATTCTAACTAGGCAACAGAGGATGAGATGATTAGATAGCATTACTGACATGATGGACGTGAGGTTGAGCAAACTAAGTGGAGGAAAGAGGAGTTTGGAGTGATACAGTCCATGCGGTCCCAAAAAATCAGCCATGACTTAGTGACTGAACAACAGTAACAGTAAGATTATAGAATTTTAATGTGGACTATCTTCATTTTCACCTGCATTGTGCCTTTAAGGAGTTAGACTATTGATTTGCAAAAAAAAAAATCCTTAAACTGAAAGTGATCAAACTTAAGAGCACAATAGACTATTAAGATAGAAATAATTGAATATTTAAAATAGCTTTTAAAACAGTAAAGAAAAAGAAGAAATTCTGCATAGTGCAGAAATCTCTATGACACAATTACATTATTATTTAATGTAGTTGTTTTACTAATATGGATGAGAAAAACACATTCTCTATCTAGTATGACATGATTACTATTGGGATTTATTCCACTATTTGTAAATATTTTTTTTTATTAAAATACTATCTTCATAGTGAAATTATGCTTTTTAGTGAAACAATGACAACTTTCCAAATCATAGATAAATCTGATTATAGTCCTCTTCTCTTTACTGTCTCTGAAGTTACAAGTATTCTTATGCAAATATCTTAACAGGATGGAAATATTCTTTAAAGCAACTGAGAAAGATTTATTTAAGGAAAGGAAGAGAAATTCATTAGACTATAACCTTAAACTATTAAAAAATTATAAAAAAAATACTTAGAGCAGAATGAACAATGATTAAGCTAGGTTTTCAGAGATGCAGATTTCAAATCACACTCTAATATGGCCATGTAAATGTTCTCAAACACAGAATAGTGGATGAGTAAGAGAATGAAAATTCAAATTCGAGTAGCCTGGCTGGATCAGCTCCACTCTGCTGTGCTTAAATCTGTAAGGGAATTTATCAGTAGGAATTGTAATGACAAAAATAGATGTGTGATAATTTAGTGTTTTAGCCATCTATTCATTAATTCAAGCTGGGTGTATATATTTTAATGCTGCAAGCCAAGGAGACACTGGGAGCATTAAATGGCTAGCTAAGAGCTGATTTAATATGATATAAGATTTCAAGAAATTGAACAATTTAAAGGTAGGAAAAATGTGAACATACATTATGATTCCAAGCTGAAGTACTATATAAAGGATATTCAATTATAGTAGAATACTATTATGAGTCTAGGGGGAAAAAAAAATCTCATTTCAGAATGAGGATAGGAACATTTCAGAATCATCAGTGGATCTCAGAATAGATTGATTGAAAATAGCTTTCCTTAAGTAGTACATATTTCTATGGGTCACTGTGGCCAACAAGAACAATAAAAAACATAAATTCTATGTAGCTCTTGATCTAGACATAACCAGTTTTGAGTACTCACTTGTAAGTTGTTTGAGTGGACTGTCAGCAAGTCATATTTTGCCTTTGGTATAGCAAAGTGATATGTGACTTTAAAACACTATGGCCCTGAAAAGCCAAAAAATATCAGCTAGAAATTATTAAATCTAATTTAAATGTGGCACTGTTAAGTTAAAAAAATCTTGTCTTCATTTAAACTTGTGACTATAGATTAAACTCTGTCACCAAGAAACCACCAACATGTGACATTTCTTTGTGATATTTCACCTGACCTTATTTGTACTCCAAATTGAACTGAAAATAAAAATTACACCATACATTTACCCAACAGAATGACTTTAAAAAATGATATCTGATCAAAATATATAAATGGATGAATGAGTAAATGAATGACTCTGTGTACAGAACAAAGCTGCAAGCCAAGGAGCCACTGAGAGCATCATTTTCGGTATCCATCTGTGGTGGTGATTGCATGTTTTAAAGTCAAAGTGCTTTCTGCCTGAGGATGGAGAGAAGGTCAATTTCCTGCTTAGGGTTCATTCCAACACCATTCAGCAGGGAGAAATTTGAGATTGAAAAGACAATGTTTCATATCACAAACACACAGTATCTGTGAGACCTTGGGAAATTCACTCTGGGTCTCAATTTTCTAATTTTTATATTAAATTATTTCTCAGGCTTGAGATGAGAAATCACTGAAAACAATGTCTATAAAGTGAAAAGCATATTTTCTACTTCATAGTAACCATCGATTGAATATTGGCTTTTTTGGGTACTCTTAATATTGTGCTCATGAGAGCACCTGATGTGAAAGTGAAAGTGAAGTCAGTCATGTCCAACTCTTTGTGACCCCATGGGCTGTAGCCAATAGAGAGTAAATGATCAGTATTATTATTATAATAATCAGTAAACAACATAATAGGTGAAGAAAAATCTGTTGTTGAGTAGAGTTTTGTGTCTGATGTGGACTTTAGGAACATTCTACACCAATTGCCTCATTTTATAGAAATGACTATTAAAACTTTGAAACTTGAAGAAATTTGCCCAATCCCACTCAAACTATTACAACCCACAATCTAGTTTGTCTAATTTCCAAGCAAGCATCTATTTATTAAATTTTGTTCCTTCCTTAATGTATGATGCTATATTTTTTAACTGAGACTGTAAAGCACTGTTTAAACCATTTATAACAATGACTGGCTCCTAAATGACATGCAATCCATGTTTGTTGAGTTGAACTGACCTAATTAAACTGATGTGTCTCAGAATCTATAGATTTATTAATCTAGATTTACTTATCAACGAACTCCTGGAGATTACAGTTTTATTAACCTGATAAAGGCAAATACATTTTAATAATAAGAAACGGGTAGGAAAAACTTAATCTTTGGAAGTTTGTAAAGTCACAGTGCAGGGAAGTAGATCCCCAATGACATGGTGTAAGGTGTTAGGGCACCTGAGATGACAGGGGAGTGTCATCTCAACAAAGACTTACTTGAGATAAACACTACCAAAAGCATAGATTGATGATGGTTTGCCTATGTGTACAGTTCCTAAATTATAGGTTAGAGGACTGGAAGTTGGTACAAGTTGCACTTATCTTATTCATGTCATAGTGATATGGCACATGGATATGCCGGGGTGTGGGGGCAGCATTTGTAGCATGATTTTTAAGAAAATTTAGTTCCAGGTTGTTTTGATATAATTATAAAAGGATTTCTTATGTTTCTGCACTTTTCATTGTATTGGAATCATGAAGACTACCCCCATATTCAGTGACTCACTAGAAGAGTTCTTAGGACTCAGCAAATTATTGCATTGACATGTATCAAGATTTCACACTCTCAGAAAGAAAGCAGGCCTTCAGTTTGTATAGTCTCAGTGAGATATTCTTATAATTTAGGGAAAACTTTGTATCAGTGTAGAGAACTGTTTACAGTTGATGCTCCCAGATACTTGACTGCTAGCCAAGTGTCAATCTTGCAAGCAGGCCTTCTGATGACAGCAGTCCCAGATCTGCAATGTTGACTCTTTATTGTACAGTCGTGAACAGACCCAGCTTTTGTTCTGGAATATATTTTTTAAAATAGTTGTACAATCAACAACCTTGGAAGATGGAGATAATGTCTCCATCCAGGGCAAAGGTTGGGTGGGTTTGCTTGCAGGCCATTATACAAGATTGGGGTTTCCTGTGGTTGGAGGTCCTCAACTTCATAAAGTTACATTGTGTGCAGCATCCACATGGGTCATTCCATATTGCCATTAAAAGTTCTGATAGGCAAAAAGAACCCATGTGAACATGATGTAAAAAATTACTAAACAGAAATCCCAATGAAATGGAGTTGGGAGACCAAAATAGGAATGTTACACCATGTGATGATAGCAGAACCCAAAAGGAAGAAGAAAGATGCATCTTCTTTCCTAGAAAAGACTCAACCAATAAAAAGCCATAAGTTCTTTGTTAACTATAGGCCCCACCTCCCCAAATTGTATTTCCTCTCTATAAAAGCATTTCCTTTCCTTGCCTTACAGGGACTTCTGTGGAATTCATCATAGTTGTAGACCCCAAATTTTAATTCCATCCTGACCCCAAATAAACCCATCTTGTTGGACTAATATTTGGCTGTCTATTTGTATCAGGTCAACATCTTGGTGGTCCATTCTGGGACCAGAGAAAACTGCTGATGTGAACAAGCAGGTGCCACATCCAAAACTGACCCTATTGTTGCTCATTGCTTTTCTTGCCAACCCTGGAGTTTGAAGGTTACTTCTATTTTCTGGATCTGAACTCATGCCCTCTTTGCACTTGAAGGTTTCCTGATTTAATTTGTGATCTACTTACAGATTTCGTCTTTCTAATTAAGGCCTTGTTCAACATGAGAATACTCCTTTGGCAGTTCAGTCTGATCCTGAGGTCAGACAGTTTCAAATGAAGCTGCTTTAAATGAAACTATGCCCATTTGGCCTTCAGCCTATTTCTTCAGAAAGGCTGTCTTCAGTCAGGCTCCTCTGAAACCAAACTATTTCCTTAGGATTGGTTGAAATTGGCTTGCAAGCTGTTTGAATTGAGCAATTTGCATATGAGCAGTTTGCAGATCATTCTTTACTTTAGAAAACAGCTCTAGAAAATGTGATCCCAATTATATAAGATTTGTGACTCACTCATAGAGGGACTCTGGTGGATTTTATGTTTAAAAACCTTGATCTCTCTTCATGTGAATGTCTAAGCAAATGAACCAATCTGACCGAAGACAGTTCAAAATATCAATGGCCATTATACTGACTTTTGAAATCTCCAAACTTAATTTCCTTAAACAGAATAGCTAAAAAAATTTCCAAAACCCTGTGGAATGCTTATTTTGATTAATATTTTGAGGCTTTCTAAAAAGTGCATCTCTGAAAAATAAGATTTTAAAGTTAGCTGAGGCAAACAAACAATTAAAGAAAGCAAAATGGTTCCCAAAGCCTTAAGTTCTTCTTCCTTGGCTTCATTGTCTCAGTATCCACCTCAAGTGCAATCATTTTCCTTCCTTCTATACCACCCATGCCTATACTCTACCTTCAGTTCCCCCATATCAATTATCTTGCCAAACTTCTCCATTTCTATAAAGCTCTCCTCACTCTCTTTTCCTCTGAACTGGTCAAAACCTGTCCCTTTAAAATTAAGTTTTTTTAGTATCCTGCAGCTAAACCTTTCATTTCTTATATTCTCAGGACTAAAGTTGAACTGTGAGCCATGGTCAAAGATTTCCTCAAAGTAACCTTTGATTTTCACAGAATTGCTGAGGGATTTAATACAGTTGACCCTTGAACAACATAGGTTTGAGCTCATGGGTTGACTTATAAGCAGATTTTTTTTTTTCCCAGTAATAAATAGTACAGTATTACAGGATCCATTTGAATATGAATATGAATTCATTTGAATATGCTGTGAAAGTGCAGATATGAAGAAACCCATGTATAAGTCAGAGAAACTGTGTATAAGTCAACTTGGTTTCTTCGAGTTATATAAGTTAGTTAATTTTACTTGTCAGTGGAGACCAGGTCCAGAATTGGATGAAAACCATGAAAACTGGGAAAATCCTGAAGCTTCTCTAGAATTACAACTGGGAGACAAACTCTACTAATTTGTTATATGATAAGGCTTGGACATTTGCTAGGCAACTTATGGAGCAGTTCCTAGTGTTTTGCGAAAGACTGTTGGCTGGAACAAATTTAGTTTGCACACAAAATCTAACAGTCCTGTTTAAGACTGTTACAATCAATTTCAGATGGTCTTTAAAGAAAATGCTTCAAATATCAATTTTACTTAAGCAGTTTTTAACTTTATTTATTAATGTGTTGAACCAAGGCCTTTTCCTTCTAAGGAAGAAAGACCAATATAGAATGGTAAACTATGTCTACTCCAGGTTTAGTTAATCTAGTAAATCAACTCTTGAGTACTGTAGATGAGTCACCCCAAAGGAAGACTGCCAAACTCTTAACCTTCAACTTCATCAAATGAAGGTTCCTAAATAAAACCAAAACCCTCTTAGTTTCTGCTATTCTTGCAAAGAGCCAGGACATTAGGAAAAAGATTATTACAGATCTACATTCTTTATGCATCTTCATTCCTCTAACCAGCCCTCCAGTGTCTCTCCAATTGTCAATGATGGGGCTCCAAGGAACTACAGGGGCTCCTCCCAATCCTCCTATTATTGGGTTGGAAAACATTTTTCCGGATTAGGCATGGATCTCTTTCAGTCCTAATTGATACATGAGTCAATCTCTTGATTTTCAATCCCACTACTATAAAACAGCTTTTATCTTGAAGTACTAAAATAATTCAAATAATGGGGATATCTAATGAACCTCAAGAGGTTCCTGTCTCTGAACCTACCTTCTTTTATTTAGATACTTTGAGATATACCCACCTACTTCTCCTTACTTTTAGCTCCTATCCATTTACTAAGCCAAGACTTAGAAAACTATGACACCAGATTTTCTTTCTCTCAAAAGGGAAAAATAATTCTTCAATTTGATAATTATCCACAAAGTAACTGGCCAGGTGAATTAAATGATCTTTACACACATCTGATGGTACTTGAGCATATCTTGGGAACATTGATTATTTGACATTGAATAAGCTGCTAGCTTTTGTTTTGTTTTTTTTTAAGCTGCTAGTTTTTATGGGAAAAATCTCTAACTGATGTTGCTAAAATATACAGCACACATCTCATCAGAATTCAAATAGACCCCTCAGACCTCTTCTGTGAATTAATCAATACTCTATCAGTAAAGAAGACCCACAAGGCATAAAGTCCATAATAGAAGATCATGAGACTCAAGACCTCATTATTCTTGTACCAGAAACTGTAACACATTTTTCCAGTGACAGAACCTAAGGGTTAAGGATGGAGGCTAGTCTACCACCTCCAAGCAATATACAAATATTTTTATCCCTTAATACCCTGCTGTTCCTAACATCCCTAAATTACTAAGATCCATTCCCAGCAGAAGTAAGTTCTCTACTGTAATTTATTTATACAGTACATCATTTAGAACTCCACATGATGAATCTAGTCAATGATGTTTTTTAGTGTTGTTGTTGTTGTTTTTGCCTTCACTTAGGAAGAAAAACAATTCATGTGGACAGTAATGCCTCAGAGTTATACCAAGAGCCCTTCTTATTTCTCACAAATCCTGAAGGCTTGTATGGAAGATATAAAGTTCCCGAGGGCTCCACTTTGTTGCAACATGTGGATGATTTGTTTCATTTCTCTCCTTCTCAAGCCTCCTCAAAGGAAGACAGCAACTACTTGCTAAAGCTTTTAGCCTTCAAAGGACAGGAGGTCACTAAAGAATAATTGCAGTTTGCCCAAACCCTGGTTTTATTTTTAGGGTGTCTGATACCAGAATAAGGGTTGCACCTAGATCCAAATAGACTTTATGACATCCTAACTTTCTCAAAGGGCTTCCCAGGTGGTGCAACTGGTAATGAACCCACCTGCCAATGAAGGAGACAAGAGACATGGGTTCAATCCTTGGGTCTGGAAAATCCTGTGGAAGAGGGCACAGCAACCCATTCCAGTATTCTTGCCTGGAGAATCCCATGGACTGAGGAGCCTGGCAGGCTTCAGTATCCATAGGGTCTCAAAGAGTCAGACATCACTAAAGCAATTTATTACACACACACAACTTTCTCAAAACCCAAAAGTCAGGGCCAACTGTGAGGTTTCCCCAGGCTAGTTATTGGTGAAATTGGATTCCAAAGTTTTTTTTTTTTTTTTTTTTACAAACCTCTACATTACAACACACACACACACACACACACACACACACACACACACACACACCCCAACTCCAACCCAGTCTTGTGAAAATAAATGGGCCACAAAGATTTCAAGACCTTGAAGAAGAGTTTGATAAACTCTCCTGTCCTTGGGCATTCTGATGATCAGATTTTCTTTTTTCATGAAAAAAATAATTCCTTTGGGGTGCTCACCCAAAAACATGGAGACCATTATCAATCGATAGAATATTTTGGCCAGCAATTGGCCCCTATGGCATGGGGATAGCCACCTTGTCTTGGAGAAATTATGGCCACTGCCCTTTTAGGCAAAGCCACCCACAAAATTGTTATGGTATCCCCTCTAGCAATTTATGTCCTTCATGCAGTGTAAGTTCTCTTGAATCCTCATCTCACTCAACATTTCTCAGTTGGCCACCTCACTTCTCATAAAGCCCCTTTGTTAACTGCCCTAATATGAGCCTTTTTATGTTACAATAACCTTAACCCAAACACTCTTTTCTCCTTCATCACAGAGAAGTCCCTCATGACTGCTTAATTCTAAAGGATCACCTCCTGACTACTCATAATGATCTACTGGAAATTAAACTGGCTAACATTGACTTCTCATGGTTCACTGATGGTTCTGATTGTTCTTGCTTAAAAGTTGACAAGAGAAAAAATTATGTTCTGGGTATACTATAACAACTCTTTTTGATGTTCTTGAGGTGACAACTTTACCTAAGGCTACTTCAACTCAACATACTGAATTATATGCTTTTACAAAAGGCAGAAGAACCAAACTGCCAACATCTCTTGGATAATAGAAAAAGAAAGAGAATTCCAGAAACACATCTACTTCTGCTTCATTGACTACACTAAAGCCCTTGACTGTGTGGATCACAAAAAACTGTGGAAAATTCTTTAAGAGGTGGGACTAGAAGATGGCAGAGGAGTAGGATGGGGAGAGCACTTTCTCCCCTACAAATTCATCAAAAGATCATTTGAATGCTGAGCAACTTCCACAAGAAAACTTCTGAACACTGGCAGAGGACACCAAGCACCCCAAAAAGCAGCCCATTCTCTTTGAAAGGAGGTGGGACAAAATATAAAAGACAAAAAGAGAGACAAAAGAGTTAGGGACAGAGACCTGTCCTGGGGAGGGAGTCATGAAGGAAAAGAAGTTTCCAAACAGTAGGAGACCCTCTCACAGGCAGGTCTGTGGGGAGTTTTGGAATCTCAGAGGCAACATAATTGGGACGACAAAATAAATAAATAAATAAAACACAAAACCCACAGAATACACGACTAACTGCAGCTGCCGGCAATGAAGTAGCCCAGACACTGGCGTCCACCACCAGCAAGCGGGGAGGCGTGGGCTGTGTAATCAGTGCTTAGGGTAAGGACTAGGCCTGAATGTCCTGAGGACAATCTGAGGGAGTTAACATGAAATAGCAACCCAAACTGTGGGATCCCCAGAAAGAAAAAAAGAGAGAGAGAACTTTCCTTCAAAAGACTCTAAGGAACAGCCTGCCCTGCTCACAGAACAAATGATTGAGTAAATACCACAGGAGAGATAGCCGGCTGCGAACAGGCCCCTCCCCGCCACCGGAGGCAGAGATGCAGGTGTGCGGCAGCCAAAGCTGGAAGGCAAGGGGCAGTCTCGGCCCCAGAAACTGTCATCGTCCACCAAACTGCGAACACACTCCCAGTTGCTAACCAAGTCTTCCTGGGATCCTGGACGGTTGACATCTGCCAGGAGGGTCGCAACCTGAGATCAGCTCCCCAGAGGAGACACACAGCGCACTGAGATGGTACTCTCACAGCGCCCCCGGAAACAGAGCAGCTGGGGCTGGGGAGATGATTAAGATGCATGGCCCACCCGGGACAGTCTGCTCACCAAGCTCCTGGTCACCTGAGCTGCTCGGACCTGGGAAGGGGACAAAATACACGCCCAACCGAGTCTGTGCCCATGCGGAGTGCCTGAGAACCTGAGCAGCTTAGACCTGGGAAGTGCACAAGATGCAGGGCCTGCTTTGGACAGTGTCCTGCAGAGCACCCTGGAGCCTGGGCAGTGTAGTCCCAGGAAGCACATGCCTCCTTGAGCTGGGGCAAACCCAGTGTGGTCCATACACTGTGAGAACTCCCCACACATGCCAGAGATATTTGTTTGCAGTGTCCCTCTCTCACCAAAATACAACTGAACAAGTGAGACTAAATAAGTGATCACCTTCACCACCTGGTGTCAGGGCATAAATTAGACACTGAAGAGACTTGAAAACAGAGGAAGCCAAACTAAGCAAAGAGGGAATCACTCTGGAAGTAACAGGTGCAACAGATTAAACCCTGCAGTTAACATTTACTAAGCATTGGCGGGGGCCTATAGACCTTGAGAACAATTACAAGCTAGAACAAGGAACTGTCTGAAACTGAACTGACCCCACACTGCCCACAACTCCAGAGAAATTCCTAGATATATTTTTACTATTATCACTTTTTAATTTTTTATAGTTCTTTATTATTCCTTTAATTTTCATTTTTATAACCTGCTATTACCTTGCAAAAAAAGACCCTATTTTGAAGCAAATTTCATATATATATATTATATATATATATACAATAATTTTGTGATTGATTTGTTTTGTATTTTTAATTTTTTTTTTTGAGAGTCTAATCTCTACTCTGGATTTTTAATATTTGCTTTTTGGTATTTATTATCAACTTTGTACCTTTAAGAATCTAATCTTCAGTGTCCATTTTCACTTAAGGGTGTGATTATTGGTTTGATTGTTCTCTCCCCTTTTGATACTCCCTTTTCTCCTCCAGGTCACTGATATCTCCTCCCTCCCCCTTCTCTTCTCTACTTAACTCTTTGAATCTCTCTGGGTGTTCCAGGTTGTGGAGAACACTTAGGGAACTGATTCCTGGATAGATTTGTCTCTCCCCTTTTTGACTCCCCCTCTTCTCCTCCTGTTCACCTCTATCTCCCTCTTCCCTCTTCTCCATGTAACTCTGTGAACTTCTCTGAGTGCCCCTTGCTGTGGAGGTTTGTTTCACCATTAACCTAGATGTTTTATAATCTGTGCTGTATGGATGGAGAAGTCTTGAGGCTACTGTAAGAATAAGACTAAAAGCCAGAGGCAGGAGGCTTAACTCCAAAATGTGAGAACATCAGAGAACTCCTGATTCCAGGGAATGTTCATAGACAAGAGCTCACCCAAAAGCCTCCATATCTACAGTGAAACCAAACTCTACCCAAGAGCCAACAAGTTCCAGAGCAAGACATACCATGCTAATTCTCTATCAAAGCAGAAACACAGACCTGAGCAATAAAAGACAGGCTATCCAAAGCCATGCCAAACCCATAGACACCACAAAACCCACTACCAGACACTTCTTTGCACTTCAAAGAGAAGAGATCCAGCTCCACCCACTGGAACACAGACACAAACTCCCATAACCAGGAAACCTTGACAAGCCACTGGTCCAACCCCACCCACAGGGAGCACGCTCCACAACAAAGAAGAATCACAAACTTCCAGCCTACCAAAAGGATACCCCACACACAGCAATCTAAATTAAATGAAAATGCAGAGAATGTTCAACAGGTAAAGGAACATGATAAATGCCCACCAAACCAAAGAAAAGAGGAGGGGATGGGGAGTCTACCTGAAAAAGAATCCAGAATAATGATAATAAAGATGATCAAATATCTTGAAAACAAAATGGAGTTGCAGACAAAAAGACTAGAGACAAGGATTGAGAAGACACAAGAAATGTTTAACAAGGACATAGAAGAAATAAAGAAGAGTCAGGGGACAATGAATAATGCAATAACTGAGAACAAAAGCACTCTGGAGGGAACCAACAGTAGAATAACTCAGGCAGAAAATAGAATAAGTGAGGCGGAAGATAAAATGGTGGAAATAAATGAAGCAGAGAGGAAAAAAGAAGCCAAGACAACCTCAGAGACCTCTGGGACAACATGAAATGCCCCAAGATTTGAATCATTGGAGTCCCAGAAGAAGAAGACAGAAAGAAAGGCCATGAGAAAATATTTGAGGAGGTAATAGTTGAAAACTTCCCTAAAATGGTGAAGGAAATAGCCACCCAAGTCCAAGAAACCCAGAGAGTCCCAAACAGGTTAAACCCAAGGTGGAACACCCCAATACACATATTAGTCAAACTAACAAAGATCAAACACAAAGAGCAAACATTAAAAGCAGCAAGTGAAAAGCAATAAATAACAAACAAAGGGATCCCCATAAGGATAACAGCTGATCTTTCAATAGAAACTCTTCAGGCCAGAAGGGAATGGCAAGACATAGTTAAAGTGATGAAAGAGAAAAGTCTGCAACCTAGCTTACTATACCAAGCAAGGATTTGATTCAAATATAAAGGAGAAATCAAAAGTTATGTAAACAAGCAAAATGAGAGAATTCAGCATCACCATACCAATTCTTCAACAAATGCTAAAGGATTTTCTCTAGACAGGAAACACAGAAATGTTTATAACCTTGAACCCAAAGCAACAAAATAAATGGCAAAGGGATCATACTTATCAATACTTAAATGTAAATGGTTTTAATGCCCCAACCAAAAGACAAAGACTGGCTGAATGGATAAAAAGACAAGACCCCTATATATGCTGTCTACAAGAGACCCACTTTAAGCCAAGGGACACATACAGACTGAAAGTGAAGGGCTGGAAAAAGATATTGCATGTCAATGGAGACCAAAAAAAAAAAAAAGCAGGAGTAGCAATGCTCATATCAGAAAAAATAAACTTTGAAATAAAGGTCATGGAAAGAGACAAAGAAGGACACTATATATTTTCAAAGGATCAACCCAAGAAGAAGTTATAATAATTATAAATATATATGCACCCAACATAGGAGCACCTCAATACATAAGGCAAATGCTAATAAGAATGAAAGGGGAAATTAACAGTAACACAATAATAGTGGAAGACTTTAATATCCCACTCACACCTATGGATAGATCAACTAAACCAACAATTAGCAAGGAAACACAAACTGTAAATGATACAATGGACCAGTTAGACCTAATTGACATCTAGAGGACATTTCACCCCAAAACAATGAGCTTCACCTTTCTCTCAAGTGCACATGCAGCATTCTCCAGGATAGATCATATCCTGGGCCATAAATCTAGCTTTGGTAAATTGAAAAAAAAAAAAATTGAAATCATTTCAAGCATCTTTTCTGATCACAATGCAGTAAGATTAGAAGTCAACTACAAGAAAAAAGAATTATTAAAAGTACAAACATATGGAGTGTAAACAACACACTTCTGAATAACTAACAAATCATGGAAGAAATCAAAAAGGAAATAAATATATGCATAGAAACAAATGGAAATGAAAACACGACAACCCCAAGTCTGTGGGATTCAGTAAAAGAAGTGTTAGGGGGAAGGTTCAGAGCAATACAAGTTTACCTCTAGAAAAAAAGGTAAAAATCAAATAAATAGCTTAACTTTACACCTAAAGCAACTAGAAAAAGAAGAAATGAAGAACTCCAGGGTTAGTAGAAGGAAAGAAAACATAAAAATTAGTCCAGACATAAATGAAAAAGAAACTAAGGAGACTATAGCAAAAATCAGCAAAATTAAAACCTGGTTCTTTGCAAAGAAAAATAAAATAGACAAACCGCTAGCCAGACTCATCAAGAAAAAACAAAAAATAAAGAAGAATCAAGTCAACTATATTAGAAATGAAAATGGAGAAATCACAACAGACAACACAGAAATACAAAGGATCATAAGAGGCTACTATCAGCAACAATATGCCAATAAAATGGACAACTTAGGAGACAAGATGAATTCTTAGAAAGGTATAACCTTCCAAAACTGACCCAGGAAGAAATAGAAATTTTTAACAGACTCATCACAAACATGGAAATTGAAACTGTAATCAAAAATCTTCCAACAAGCAAAAGCCCAGGACCAGATGGCTTCACAACTGAATTCTACCAAAAATTTAGAGTTAACATCTATCCTGCTCAAACTCTTCCAGAAAATTGCAGAAGAAGGCAAACTTCCAAACTGATTTTATGCAGCCACCATCACCCTAATACCAAAACCAGACAAAGATGCCACAAAAAAGAAAACTACAGGCCAATATCACTGATGAACACAGATGCGAAAATCCTCAACAAAATTCTAGCAAATAGAATCCAACAACATATTAAAAAGATCATACATCATGACCACATAGGCTTTATCCCAGGGATGCAAGGATTCTTCAATATTTGCAAATCAAACAATGTGATACACCACATTAACAAATTGAAAGATAAAAACCATATGATTATCTCAATCTATTCAGAGAAAGAATTTGACAAAAGTTAACACCCATTTATGATAAAAGCCCTCCAGAAAGTAGGCATAGAAGGAACATACCTCAACATAATTAAAGCCATATAAGATAAACCCACAGCAAACATTATCCTCAAAAGTGAAAAACTGAAAGCATTTCCCCTAAAATCAGGAACAAGACAAGGGTGCCCACTGTCACCACTACTATTCAACACAGTTTTGGAAGTTTTAGCCACAGCAATCAGAGAAGAAAAAGAAATAAAATTAATCCAGATTGGAAAAGAAGAGGTAAACTCTCACTGTTTGTGGTTGGCATGATCCTCTACATAGAAAACCCTAAAGACACCACCAGAAAATTACTACAGCTAATCAATGAATATAGTAAAGTTTTAGGATATAAAATTAGTACACAAAAATCTCTTACATTCCTATACAATAAAAATGAGAAAAAAGAAAAAGAAATTAAGGAAACAATCCCATTCACCATTGTGATGAAAATAATAAAATACTTAGGAATAAATCTACCTAAAGAAACAAAAGACCTATATATAGAAAGCTATAAACCAGTGATGAAAGAAATCAAAGATGACACAAATAGATGGAGAAGTATGTTCATGTTCATGGAACGGAAGAATCAATATAGTGAAAATGAGCATATTACTCAAAGCATCTATAGATTCAATGCAATCCCTATAAGCTACCAATAGTAGTTTTCACAGAACTAGAACAAATAATTTCACAATTTGTATGGAAACACAAAAATTCTTGAATAGCCAAAGCAATCTTGAGAGAGAAGAATGGAACTGGAGGAATCAACCTGCCTGACTTCAGACTATACTACAAAGTTACAGACATCAATACAGTATGGTACTGGCACAAAGACAGAAATATAGATCAAGGGAATAAAATAGAAAGCCCAGAGATAAATTCATGCACCTATGGACACCTTATCTTTGACAAAGGAGGTAAAAATATGAAATGGAGAAAAGACAATCTCTTTAACAAATGATGCTGGAAAAACTGTGCAACTACCTGTAAAAGGATGAAACTAGAACAATTTCTAACATCATACAACAAAATAAACTCAAAAAGGATTAAAGATCTAAATGTAAGACCAGAAACTATAAAACTCCTAGAGGAAAACATAGGCAAAACAATCTCTGACATAAATCACAGCAAGATCCTCTATGACACACCTCCCAGAGTAACGGCAATAAAAGCAAAAATGAACAAACGGGTCCTAATTAAACTTAAAAGCTTCTGCAAAACAAAGGAAACTATAAGCTAGATGAAAAGACAGCCTTCAGAATGGGAGAAAATAATAGCAAATGAAGCAACTGACAAAGGATTAATCTCAAAAATATACAATCAGCTCCTGCAGCTAAATTCCAGAAAAATAAACGACCCAATGAAAAAATGGGCCAAAGAACTAGCAAAACATTTCTCCAAGAAACATACAAATGGCTAGCAAACAAATGAAACTATGCTTAGCATCACTCATTATCAGAGAAATGCAAATCAAAACACAGTGAGGTACCATCTCATGCCAGTAAAAATGGATGCTATAAAAAAAGTCTACAAACAATAAATGCTGGAGAGGGTGCAGAGAAAAGGGAACCCTGTTACACTGTTGGTGGGAATGCAAACTAGTACAAGCACTATGGAGAACAGTGTGGAAATTCTGTAAAAAACTGGAGATAGAATTCCCATATGACCCAGCAATCCCACTGCTAGGTATACATACTGTGGAAACCAGAATAGAAAGAGAAACGTGTACCCCAATGTTCAATGCAGTACTGTTTACAATAGCTTGGACATGGAAGCAACCTAGGAGTTCATATGCAGATAAATGGATAGGAAAGTCGTTGTACATATACACAATGAAATATTACTCAGTTATTAAAATGAACAGGTTTGAATCAATTCTAATGAGGTGGATGAAACTGGAGCCTATTATACAGAGTGAAGTAAGTCAGAAAGAAAAACACAAATTCAGTGTCAGTTCAGTTCAGTTCAGTTGCTCAGTTGTGTCCAACTCTTTGCAACCCCATGAATCTCAGCACGCCAGGCCTCCCTGTCCATCACCAACTCCCGGAGTTTAGTCAAACTCATGCCCATCCAGTCAGTGATGCCATCCAGCCGTCTCATTCTCTGTCATCCCCTTCTCCTCCTGCCCCCAATCCCTCTCAGCATCAGGGTTTTTTTTCCAATGAGTCAACTCTTCACATGAGGTGGCCAAAATATTGGAGTTTCAGCTTCATCATCAGTCCTTCCAATGAACACCCAGGACTGATCTCCTTTAGGTTAGACTTGTTGGATCTCCTTGCAGTCCAAGGGACTCTCAAGAGTCTTCTCCAGTACCATAGTTCAAAAGCATCAATTCTTCGGTGCTCAGCTTTCTTCACAGTCCAACTCTTACATCCTTACATGACCACTGGAAAAACCATAGCCTTGGCTAGATGGACCTTTGTTGGCAAAGTAATGTCTCTGCTTTTTAATATGCTGTCTAGGTTGTTCATAACTTTCCTTCCAAGGAGTAAGCGTCTTTTAATTTCATGGCTGCAGTCACCATCCACAGTGATTTTGGAGCCCCCCCAAAAATAAAGTTTGACACTGTTTCCACTGTTTCCCCATCTATTTCCCATGAAGCAATGGGACCAGATGCCATGATCTTAGTTTTCTGAATGTCGAGCTTTAAGCCAACTTTTTTACTCTCCTCTTTCACTTTCATCAAGAGGCTTTTTAGTTCCTCTTCACTTTCTGCCATAAGGGTAGTGTCATCTGCATATCTGAGGTTATTAATATTTCTCCCAGCAATCTTGATTCCAGATTGTTCTTCTACCAGTCCAGCATTTCTCATGATGTACTCTGCATATAAGTTAAACAAACAGGGTGACAATATACAACCTTGACATTCTCCTTTTCCTATTTGGAACCAGTCTGTTGTTCCATGTCCAGTTCTAACTGTTGCTTCCTAACCTGCATATAGGTTTCTCAAGAGGCAGGTTGGGTGTTCTGGTATTCCCATCTCTTTCAGAATTTTCCACCTTTTATTGTAATCTACACAGTCAAAGGCTTTGGCATAGTCAATAAAGAAGAAATAGATGTTTTTTCTGGAACTCTCTTGCTTTTTTGATGAATCAGCTGATGTTGGCAATTTGATCTCTGGTTCCTCTGTCTTTTCTAAAACCAGCTTGAGCATATGAAGTTCACATAATGCATATATATGGAATTTAGAAAGATGGTAAGGATGACGCTATATGTGAGATATCAAAAGAGACACAGATATAAAGAACAGAATTTTGGACTTTGTGGAAGAAGGTGAGAGTGGGATGATTTGAGAGAATAGCTTTGAAATATGTATATTACCATATATGAAATAGATGACCAGTGCAAGTTTGATGCATGAAACAGGGTACTCAAAGCTGGTGCAGACAGACAACCAAGAGGGATGGGATGGGGAGGAAAGAGGGAGGAGTATTTGGGATGGGGGACACATGTACACCTGTGTCTGATGCAAGTCAATGTGTGGCAAATCCACCACAATAGTGTAAATTAATTAGTCTCCAATTGAAATTAATTAATTGATTTTTTTAAATGGAATAGTTTTTTTTTTTAATGGAGCAAGACTTAATGGTAATTTTTAATATAGCAAATTGTACCGTGAACATTCAAAAGGAACAAGAGAGTTTTTCTAACTTTATCTTATATGTTAGCCTCCTTCTTTACTTTTATGGTTTTAATAAAACATATTTCAATGCATTGATTTTGTGTGATACAGTTTGTAAGAAAATTAGTTTTAGTTTGTGAGGGGATAAGTAGTGATTTTTTCAGTTATTTAAAACGCTATTTTAGTTTTTTGTTGTTGTTGTTTCTTTATAGACTTGGCAAGTATCCATCTTCAGAAAGATGTGAGGTACCTCACAATATATCTCATGTAAATCTTTGCTGTTTAGAAAGGTTTAGAATTAAGATAAAATAGAAGAAACATAAGATGACAGTGTTGTCATCATACACCTTTTAAAACCTTCCAGTAACAGAAGTATAACCACTCTAACCTGTCAAAAATTTCCTCACAATAAGCATTTCTACATTATAATGCTCTTAGCCATTTAAGTAATACAACTTTCAGACACATGTTCCAGCAGTCTGTAAGTGAAAACAGTGTATGAATATTAAAAGTAATGTCAACTCATGAAAGTATACCCAGAATATTTACTTAAATTTTCCTTTTTTTAAACTCAATCCTCAGGCATCTAATTGCTTTAATATATAATTTCAAACAAACCTACCTCATATATGACTTTCTTAATAATTTTTTTATTATAATGCCTCTTTTAAAAGTATACTACTTTTGGAGAACAACTTAAAAATAGGAGATGAATATTAAGAGGTACAAACTTTCAGTTGCAAAATAAATGAATCATGGGTATATAATGTATAGTGTGGAAAACATGGTCAGTAACTATGTAATATCTTAGGATAGTGACAGATCATAACTAGCTTATTGTGGTGATCATTTTGAAATATACAGAAATATTGAATCACTATGTTGTGTAACAGAAACTAATATAGTGTTGTAGGTTAAATATAGTTCAAAAAGAAACAGACTCATAGAAAAAGGCACCAGATTTGTGGTTACCAGAGGTGGGAGATGGGGAAAAGGGAATTGGATAAATGCAGTCAGAAGATATACACTGTCCTTTATAAGATAAATAAGTACTAAGAATGTAATGTACAAGATGTACAAGATAATATAATTAATACCACTATAATGTTATATATGAAAATTGTTAAGAGAATAAATTCTAAAAGTGCTCATCCCAAGGAAAACAGTTTTTCTGTTACTCTAATTTTGTCTCTATATGAGATGATGATTATTCCCTGAACTTATGTGATAACCATTTAATGATGTATGTAGGTCAACATCATGCTGTGCATCTTAAACTTAGGCAGTGATATATGTCAATTATATCAATAAAGCTGGAAGGAAAAATATATGTAATCACATCATATGTGAAAGACACTAATGTGTAAAATATTACATTTGAACTTGAAAAATTCAAGCAAAGTTTCAGTCACAATTTTTTCAACATGATTCTCTTCATTCAGAAAATATCATATGAAATAAATTTGAATTATATGCTATATTTGGATAAATTCACAATTGCTTTGTATACCTAATCAAGGATGACAAAAATAAGACTGCACTCTCTTATGATTCTTTCATATTCCTCATCCACCAATCACTGCCCACTGTCAGCTTGTCTCTTCTTTGGTGATTACAACAAAGCATATTGTGTATTATGTATAAAATTTGTTTGTGTTTAAATTGTTCTCTATAAATACGTATACCTTTTTTGCCATTTTGTTTGTTTCTTCTAGTTTTGTTGTGATATAATTGACATAGCATTGAATAAGTTTAAGATGTACAGCATACTGATTTAACATCCATCATGAGGTGATTATCACAATAAGTTTAGTGAATATTCATTATCTCATAGAAAGAAAAATAAATAGAAAGAAAGGTTTTTTTTTTTTCTGGTAATGAGAACTCAGGATTTAATCTCCTAAAACTTTCAAATATAACACAAACAGTATTAATTATATTCATCATGTTATAAACTATATCCCTAATACTTACTTATCTTATAACCAGAAGTTTGTGCCTTTTGACCACTTTTGGCCAATTCTGTAACTATATTAGCTCCTATTATACAACATGGTTGGAGAAGGAAATGGCAACCCACTCCAGTATTCTTTCCTGGAGAATTCCATGAAGAGAGGAGCCTGGCAGGCCACTGCCCATGGGGTCATAAAGAGTTGGACATGACTGAGCAACTATCACTCACACTCACACACAGCATAAGGTGAGGTAAGGTAAGGTAAAGTCGCTCAGTCGTGTCCAACTCTTTGTGACCCCATGGACTGTAGCCTACCAGGTTCCTCTGTCCATGGGATTTTCCAGGCAAGAGTACTGGAGTGGGTTGCCATTTATTTCCATATGATGATTATAAATTCTTTAGCTATTCAATATATGCTTTTTCTTTTGTGAAAATTGTTTGATTTTTTTTGGGGGGGGTTAGGATGAAATGTATCATTTTCACTTAAAGTTGATAATATTTTTCTATTAGTGGTTTTGCATTTGAAGAAAAATGATTAAAATGATTAAATTGAGGGATAGATATGACAGATGTAATTTCTATTAATGACTGTCAAGTATTCCCATTTAATTTTAAGTTCTTGGAATGCAGAATTCATGTTCTACTTTTCTAATATCTTCCACAGAACATAGTATTGCACTGGGTATCCAGTAGATTGGTGGAGTGATTAAACTTCTTCATGGCACAGCTTTGAGGCTTGCCTATGGTTCATATTACTTAAGGGTTTTTATTTAGGAAAAGCAGTTTTATAAAAAGCCTTTTTAATAAAAAAGGATTGGTGTATATTATAATATTAGAACTAACATGGAGAAAGCATAAGAAAGACATGTGTCCAGGGAACTTGAGTTTAAGTTTCTGCCTTTGTGGTTAATAATAATACTATTATTAGCAGCTTAGTTAGCTTGTCTGATCTTCATTTTCCTCATTAAAAAAATTGTTTTAAATTAATTTTTATTGATTGTTTTATAATGTGTTAGTTTCTGTTGACAACAAAGTGAATCTCATACGTATATCCACTCTTTTTATAGATTCTGTTCCTGTATAGGCCATTACAGAGTATTGAGTAGAGCCCCCTGTGCTATGCAATAGGTTCTTATCAGTTATCTATTTTATATATATTCATGTGTGCATGTCAATCCCAATCTCTCAATGTATCCCTCACTCCCTTCCCCCCTTGGTAGCTGTGCTTGCTTTCTACCTCTGTGACTCTTATCTCTGTTTTGTAAATATGTATATTTGTACCATTTTTTTAAATTCACATATAACCATTGTGATATTTGTCCTTTTCTGTCTGACTTACTTCATTCAGTATGACAATCTCTAGGTCCATCAATATCACTGCAAATGACATTATTTCATTCTTTTTGTGTCTAATATTCCATTGTATGTGTGTGTATATACACACACATATATATACACACACATACACCACATCATTTTTTATCAATTCCTCTATCAATTTAGGTTGCTACCATATTCTGGTTATTGTAAATGGTGTTACAGTGAACAATAGGGTATAGGAATATTTTCAAATTATGGTTTTCTTTGGATATACATCCAGGAGTGGGTTTGTGAGATCATACGGTAGCTATATCTTTAGGTTTTTAAAGAGCTTCCATACTGATCTCCATAGTACCTGTACCAATTTGCCTTTCCATCAACCACGTAGAAGAATTCCCTTTTCTCCACACCCTTTCCAACATTTATTGTTTGTAGATTTTTTGATGACAGCCATTCTGACAGGTGATACATCATTGTAGCTTTGATTTGCTTTTCTCTGATGATTAATAATGTTGAGCATCTTTTCATGTGACTCTTGGCCATCTGTTGGTCTTCTTTGGAGAAATGTCTATATCATCTGCACATTTTTTATCTGATTTTTTCTTATATATTGAGCTGAATTTGTATATTTGTATATTTTAAAAGAAATCTCTTGGTCACTTCGTTTGCAAATATTTCCTCCCATTCTACAGATTGTCTTTTCATTTTGTTTTTGGTTACCTTTGTTATGTAAAATTTTTAAATTTAAATAGGTCCCATTTGCTTACTTTTTATGTTCATTACTCTAGGAGGTGGACCAATAAAGATCTTGAGGTGATTTATGTCAGAGAGAGTTCTGCTATACTTTCCTTTCAGCATTTTATAGTAATCAGTCTTACAATTAGGTCTTTAATCCATTTTGAGTTTGTATTTGTGTGTGTGTGTGTGTGGCAGTGGGGGGGTGGGTGCATTAAAGAAAGTTCTAATTTCGTTCTTTAACATGTAACTGGCCAATTTTCCCAGCAACTTGTTGAAAAGACTGCCTTTTCTTATTGTATGTTCTTGCCTCCTTTGTCATAGCTTAGGTGGACATAGCTGTGAGTTTACCTCCTGACTTTCTACCCTGTTCCATTGATCTATATTTCTGTTTTTGTGCCAGTACAATACTCTTTTGATTACTGTAGCTTTGTAGTACAGTCTGAATTCAGGAAGTCTGACTCTTTCAACTTCATTTTCTTTCTTAAGATTTCTTGGTTATTCCTCATCTTTAAGTGATAATAACAGAACCAGTTTTTCAATCTCACCATGAAGATTAAGTGAGATAATGAAAGTGCATAGGAGTAGGGAAATTTTAAATATTCTAAATAGTTCTAAACATTCTAAATAGTTTTAAATGTTCTAAATGTCTATGTTCTAAATAGACAACACAAGTTAGAAAATACTTGAAAAATTAACAAGTAAACAAATACAATGTCAAAGATTATAGAAAAAGCAGTATTATCTTTAACTGTGTGTGTACTTAGTTGCCCAGATGAGTCCAACTCTTTGTGACCCCATGAACTGTATAGCCCACCAGGCTCCTCTGTCTGTGGGGATTCTCCAGGCAAGAATTCTGGAATGGACTGCCATGCCCTCCTCCAGGGCATTTTCCCAACCTAGGGATCAAACCCAGGTTTCCCACATTGCAGGCAGATTCTTTACCATCTGAGCCACCAGGGACACCCTCTTTAACTAAGAGTGCCCTTCAAAAAGAAAGTGGTGTAAGAAATGGGCATTGCCTTGTGTACTAAGTAGAAGTCAATGAAACACATTTCAGGTGTAAGGAATATGTGAATAAAGTCAGAAGTGTTGTGGGTGGAGTGCATGGGTGCATGCTAAGTCTCTTCAGTTTGTGTCTGATTCTGAGCGACTCTACGGACTTGTAGCCTGCCAGGCTCCTCTGTCCATGGAATTCTCCAGGTAAGAATACTGGAGTGAGTTGCCATGCTCTTCTCCAAGGGATCTTCCCAAATCAGGGATTGAACCCATATCTCTTACATCTCCTACATTTGCAGGTGTTCTTTTTCTTTTTTTTTTTTTAAATCACTAGCACCACTGGGAGGAAAAAAACACACATTAGAGAAGAAAATTTAATTTAGATATATTTGGAAAATTTCTGGAAATTCGTTTGAAGAAAGCCATGAAGGCAAAGTGACATAGATCTGCACTGGTATTAGTACTATGATAACTATTTTAGATTTCATCTGATAAAGAATGAAACAAATGGTACATGCTTCTAAACAATAGAATCTCTAGGACATAAGGGTTAACTAGACACGCATTAAAGGAAGGTGAAGTTGGAGTAAAGTTAACATCAAGGTTGCCTGGGATATGCTAATAACAGGAAGAGACAAAACAGTAATAGAGAATGATTCCAGTCCAATAACTAGAGAAAACAAAGATAGATAGAGAACATTATAAATATATATGAAAATGAAATAATTTAAAAGTGCATATAAATTGAGTAAAGTCACACATTATAACTTGCCTGTGGTTGGATTAACTGATACCCTTTCATTATGAGGGCATTTTGTGATTTCAAGTTTATTTACACAATAAGATAGAAATTTTAAAAAGCTGACTAAAACCTCAGTTAAATGTTGATCTCAAGAGCTATGATGAACGGCCATTACTCTCTCCTTATTCTATTTTGTTAATTATGGTAATTAACAATAAAGTAAGTTTAAATTTTTATGCCTCTGAACAAAATTAAAAAAACATAAAATTGTATAAATGGATTCTCATATCATTCAAATTCTTTATTTTATAGAAGCCCAGATGACTTATTGAAGAATTCAGAACATGTTTTCCAAGTCATGATTTAAAACCATCTTATTTTCTTATAGAAAATATCACAGTACATGGTGATAAAGTACAGAATATTTTTAGCATTAAGAGAATTCAGAAATCCTAACTACCCTCACAGTGATCCCATTGGCATATTTTCAATGCTTTACCCAACACTTATAAAGATTATGCATTTACTAAAAAACCTAGGTTAAAATGGATTGATAGCTCTTAAGAGAGTGAAAATGCAAGAAAAAAAGCTGAGAAGACTTTGAATGATAGACAAAAACTACAGAGTATGGAATTACTTTATTGAAATACTTCTTAAGATTATATTTGCAAAATGAACTATTAAGTCAACTAAAATTTTTCAGTCTATAAATTTTGGAGGTTATGTAGTCTTACGCATCACAGTATCAAAAATATTTTTCAAAAATTTTATTTTTTGCATATACATGTGTAAAAATTAAGCACAAAATATGAAAAAGAGAATCTACTGGTTCATGTTGATATATGGCAAAAATACCCCACAATACTGTAAAGCAAT
Source organism: Cervus canadensis (assembly GCF_019320065.1). NCBI lineage: Eukaryota > Metazoa > Chordata > Mammalia > Artiodactyla > Cervidae > Cervus > Cervus canadensis. The sequence goes on along the minus strand of NC_057393.1, from coordinate 71,387,591 downwards.
TATATTCCAATTAAAATTTTTTTTTTTTTAAAAAGGAAAACACAAACTCAGTTACAGAATATAAAAAGCAAAAGCACAAAAATGGGCATTTAAAATGAGAAAAAGACTTGAATAGATATTTGTCTAAAAAAGATCAACAGGCATGGGTATGGATATGGGTTTGTTTGGGTATGCTTCCACTTGCACATATGTGGAAATTCACATGCTAATTCAATAATGTATTTGGAGATGTAAAATATATTTAATATTTAAGCCAATTTTGAAAGATAACTTGGATAGAAAACTCAAATTATCTGATTTTAAGATGTGCAATAAAAAATTGATATAAGTAATCAAAAGAAGAGAACAAAAAGTCAAGATAAAGATTGACATGTATGTAGTCATTTGATCTTCAACAAAGGCATCAATGTAACTAAATGGTTGAAGTTTAGTATTTTCAATAAATAATGTTGGACAACTGGAAAGAAACTAACCTTGACCCTTGCCTAATATCACATTTAAAAATACTTGTAATAAATTGTAATCATAAAGATAAAAACTAAAATAATAAGATATCTACAGGAAAATAAATTTGGTAACCATGGGATTGATACATATTTCTTAGATAACACACATACATGCACACATGCACAAACCCCATGAAAGAAAAATTGATAAATTGCATCATATTGTGATATAAATTGTCTATTCCTCAAAAAAAATATGATAAAGAAGGACAAAGGTAAGTCCTAGCACTGCTACTCTCATACCAGTAGATGAGCCCAGTCATAGGTCTATTACCAGCCCACTGGTGGGCAAAGTGTGGTCATTGAGTCTAGCTGCAGGGCCCAGGGTTCCCAGAGCTAATATTGGACCACTAGTGGGTGGGGCTAATTCCTAACATATGAAAAAGAAGTTACAAATACAAAGGAAATACAAAGAGATTACTATAAATAATAAATCAATAAAATAGACAACCTAGAAGAAAGAGACAAATTTCTAGAAATGTATCATCTCATGAGAATGAGTCAGGAAGAAATAGAAAATATGAACAAACCAATTACTCGTAATGAATGTGTAATAAATTTTTAATAAAAAAGAATAAAATACTTAGGAGTATATCTACCTAAAGAAACAAAAGACCTATACATAGGAAACTATAAAACACTGATGAAAGAAATCAAAGAGGACACAAACAGATGGAGAAACATACCGTGTTCATGGATTGGAAGAATCAATATTGTCAAAATGGCTATTCTACCTAAAGCAATCTATAGATTCAATGCAATCCCTATCAAGTTACCAATGGTATTTTTCACAGAACTAGACCAAAGAATTTCACAATTTGTATGGAAATACAAAAAACCTCGAATAGCCAAAGTAATCTTGAGAAAGAAGAATGGAACTGGAGGAATCAACCTGCCTGACTTCAGACTCTACTACAAAGCCACAGTCATCAAGACAGTATGGTACTGGCACAAAGACAGAAATATAGATCAATGGAACAGAATAGAAAGCCCAGAGATAAATCCACGAACCTATGGACACCTTATCTTTGACAAAGGAGGCAAGGATATACAATGGAAAAAAGACAACCTCTTTAACAAGTGGTGCTGGGAAAACTGGTCAACCACTTGTAAAAGAATGAAACTAGAACACTTTCTAACACCATACACAAAAATAAACTCAAAATGGATTAAAGATCTAAATGTAAGACCAGAAACTATAAAACTCCTAGAGGAGAACATAGGCAAAACACTCTCCGACATAAATCACAGCAGGATCCTCTATGACCCACCTCCCAGAATATTGGAAATAAAAGCAAAACTAAACAAATGGGACCTAATGAAACTTAAAAGCTTTTGCACTACAAAGGAAACTATAAGTAAGGTGAAAAGACAGCCCTCAGATTGGGAGAAAATAATAGCAAATGAAGAAACAGACAAAGGATTAATCTCAAAAATACACAAGCAACTCCTGCAGCTCAATTCCAGAAAAATAAATGACCCAATCAAAAAATGGGCCAAAGAACTAAACAGACATTTCTCCAAAGAAGACATACAGATGGCTAACAAACACATGAAAAGATGCTCAACATCACTCATTATCAGAGAAATGCAAATCAAAACCACAATGAGGTACCATTACACGCCAGTCAGGATGGCTGCTATCCAAAAGTCTACAAGCAATAAATGCTGGAGAGGGTGTGGAGAAAACGGAACCCTCTTACACTGTTGGTGGGAATGCAAACTAGTACAGCCGCTATGGAAAACAGTGTGGAGATTCCTTAAAAAACTGGAAATAGAACTGCCATATGACCCAGCAATCCCACTCCTGGGCATACACACCAAGGAAACCAGATCTGAAAGAGACATATGCACCCCAATGTTCATCGCAGCACTGTTTATAATAGCCAGGACATGGAAGCAACCTAGATGCCCATCAGCAGATGAATGGATAAGGAAGCTGTGGTACATATACACCATGGAATATTACTCAGCCATTAAAAAGAATTCATTTGAACCAGTCCTAATGAGATGGATGAAACTGGAGCCCCTTATACAGAGTGAAGTAAGCCAGAAAGATAAAGAACATTACAGCATACTAATGCATATATATGGAATTTAGAAAGATGGTAACGATAACCCTATATGCAAAACGGAAAAAGAGACACAGAAATACAGAACAGACTTTTGAACTCTGTGGGAGAATGTGAGGGTGAGATATTTCAAAAGAACAGCATGTATACTATCTATGGTGAAACAGATCACCAGCCCAGGTGGGATGCATGAGACAAGTGCTCAGGCCTGGTGCACTGGGAAGACCCAGAGGAATTGGGTGGAGAGGGAGATGGGAGGGGGGATCGGGATGGGGAATACGTGTAAATCTATGGCCGATTCATATCAATGTATGACCAAAAAAAATAAATAAATAAATAAATAAATAAAAATATGAAAAAAAAAAACAAAAAAAAACTCCCAAATAAAGTCCAGGACCAAAAGTCTTCACAGTTGAATTCTACCAAATATTTAAAGATGAAATAACATGCATAATTCACTAAATAGTCCAAGAAATTGCAAAGGAAGGAATGCTTCTGAAATCATTCCATGAGGCCAGAATTCCATGATATTAAAATTAGACAAAGAAATCACAAAAAAAGAAAGTTACGTATCAATATCACTGATGAACATAGATGCAAAAATCCTCAATAAAATATTAACAAACCAAATCTGACAATACATTAGAAGGATCATACACCATAATAAAGGGTATTTCTCCCAAGGATGAATAATTATTCCATATCCATAAATCAATCACTGTGAATGCTACAGTAATAAATTGAATAATAAAATCTTATGATCATCTCATTTGATGCAAAACAATCTTTTGATAAAATTCAGCATCCATTTATGATAAAACTCTCCAGAATATGAGTAAAGAGAAAACATACCTGAACATGATAAAAGCTATATATGATAAGCCCACTGCTAACATCACATTCAATAGTGAAAAACAAAAAGGATTTCCTTTAGGATCAAAAACAAGACAAAGATGTCCACTCTCACCACATTTGTTCAACATAGTCCTAGCGATGTTAATCAGGAAAAAGTAATAAAGAAATCAAAACTGAAAAGGAAGAAGTACAGTAAGTCCTCTACATATTAACGTTCAATTTGCCAGCTTTCAAAGATGCAAATGTGCATTCACATGTCCAGATACATAAGTTAGTCCATTCTCTGGTGTACATTGTCATGTGCATGAATCATCTACAAGGGTGGTTGTGTTTGTGTACCTTATAGTAGTATATAGAGTACAGAAGTACAGTATCTTTGTTTCAAGTCCAGGATGTCTGGAAGCAAATATAAAAGCAGTGGTGATATAGCTGGTACTGTACTGTACTTTTCAAGGTACTTTACTGTAAAACTAAAAATGTTTTCTTTATTTTTTGTGTTTATTCTTTATGTATGATTTGTGTGAAAAGTATTATAAACCTATTACAGTATAGCACTATATAGACAATTCTGTTAGTTGGGTACCTAGGATAACTTAGCTGCACTTCCAAATATGCTCTTAGAATGAAACTCACTCATATGTGACTTATCTATAAAACTGTCACTGCTTGCTGATGACAGGATACAATATATAGAAAATCCTAAAGATGCCAAAAAGAAACTACTGGAGCTCATTTGTAAAGTTTCAGTATACAAAATTAATATACATGTATCTTTGTATATCTATACACTAACAGCAAACTATAGAGAAATTAAGTAATCAATCTCATTTAAAACCCCATCAAAAAGAATAAGATATGTAGGAATAAATCTACCTAAGGAGACAAAAGACATTTACTTAGAAAACGATAAGACACTAATGAAGCACTGTTAAAAAATGATCTCACAACCAAAGCAAATCTTCACATTTAACACAGTTCAGTTCAGTTCAGTCGCTCAGTCATGTCCGATTCTTTGCGACCCCATGAATCGCAGCACGCCAGGCTTCCCTGTCCATCACCAGCTTCCGGAGTATACTCAAACTCATGCCCATCGAGTTGGTGATGCCATCCAACCATCTCATCCTCTGTCGTCCCCTTCTCCTCCTGCCCCCAACCTCTCCCAGCATGAGGGTCTTTTCCAATGAGCCAACTCTTCACATGAGGTGGCCAAAGTACTGGAGTTTCAGCTTCAGCATCAGTCCTTCCAATGAACACCCAGGACTGATCTCCTTTAGGATGGACTGCTTGGATCTCCCTGCAGTCCAAGGGACTCTCAAGAGCCTTCTCCAACACTACAGTTCAAAACCATCAATTTTTTGGCGCTCAGCTTTCTTCAAAGTCCAACTCTCATATCCATACATGACCACTGGATAAACCATAGCCTTTACTAGATGGACTTTGTTGGCAAAGTAATGTCTCTGCTTTTTAATATGCTATCTAGGTTGGTCATAACTTTCCTTCCAAGGAGTAATAGTCTTTTAATTTCATGGCTGCAGTCACCATCTGCAGTAATTTTGGAGCCCAAAAAAATAAAGTCTGACACTGTTTCCACTCTCTCCCCATCTATTTCTCATGAGGTGATGGGACCAGATGTCCCTATCAAAATGCAAATGCTTTTTTAAAACATAGAATGAAATCAACTAATTTTAAATTCTGTATGAAAATACAAAAGACATTGAATAGGTTTAAAAAAAATGTACAAGATTGGAGGAATCATGCTCCCTGACTTCACACTACACTACAAGGTTACAGTAATCAAACAGCGTGGTACTAGTGCAAAATAAGACAGATCAATGAAACAATAGAGAATTCTGAAATAAGCCCACACACTCATATTCAATTAATCTACAATCCAGGAGGTAAGACTATACAATGGGGAAGGGACGGTCTCTTCAGTAAGTGCCATTAGGAAATCTGAACTACTACATTTACGATATGAAATTAGAACATTCTCTAACACCATATACAAAAATAAAATCAAAAGAAATTAAAGACCTACATGTAAGACCAGATACGATAAAACTCCTAGAGGTAAACAGAGGCAGAATACTTGTTGACATAAATCACAGCAATTTTTTTTGTAATGTCTACCAAATTAAAGGGAATAAAAGCAAAAATAAACAAATAGGACCTAGTTAAACTTGAAAGATTTTTTGCCCAGCAAAACCAAACCAGCAGCAAAATGAAAAGACAGCCTACTGAGAGGGAGAACATATTTGCAAATGACCAATAAAGGATTAATATCCAACATATATAAACAGCTCATACAAGTAACCATCAACAAAAAATTTTTAAATGGGCAGAATTGAATAGAAATTTCTCTGAAGTTGAAACACAGATGGCCAACAGGCATGTTAAAACATGCTCAACAGAGCTAACCACCAAGGAAGTGCAAATCAAAATCACAATGAGATACAACCTCACACCTGTCAAAATGACTATCATCAAAATGAACACAAATAATAAATGTTGGTGAGGATGTAGAGAAAAGAGAACCCTGTACACTGCTTGAAGAAATGTAAATTGGTGCAAACACTATGGAAAAGAGCATAGAGTTTTCTCAAAAAACTAAAAACAGAACTATCATATAGCCCAGCAATTCTACTATATCCAAAAATAAAAACAAAACATGCAAATTTAAAAACATATATGCAAAGCAATGTTCATAATAGCATTATTTTCAATTGCCAGGAAAGGGACACAACCTAAATGTCCATTAACAACAGATGAATGTACTTGGGGGACCTTGGAAAGTGAAAGTGAAAGTCGCTCAGTCATGTCTGACTCTTTGCGACCCCATGAACTATACAGTCTGTGGAATTCTCCAGCCCAGAATACCAGTGTGGGTAGCCTTTCCCTTCTGTAGGGGATCTTCCCAAACCAGGGATCGGAGCCCGGTTTCCCGCATTGCAGGTGGATTCTTTACCAGCTGAGCCACAAGGGAAGTCCAAGAATACTGGAGTGGGTAGCCTATCCCTTCTCCAGTGGATCTTCCCAACCCAGGAATCGAACCAGGATCTCCTGCAATGCAGGCAGATTGTTTTACCAACTGAGCTATCAGGGAAGCACTGGGGGACATTACACTCCCTGCCTCTCCCCACTGGTAAACTCTAGTTTGTTCTCTACATTTGTGAGTCTGCTTCTTTATAGTTATGTATGTTCACTAGTTGTGTTGTGTTCACTAGTTTGCTATAGATGTTGGTAGTAAAGCAACTATTGTGTAACCACCAGATAATAAGATGGCAATATAAGCCACCTTCCCAAGATGACTGAGCAGAAAGTTTGACAGTATTGTGTCACTGATCACATTTTTGAACAAATATACCAGCTCCAAATCAAATACATTTTTAGTTCTCATTAGATGAGAAAAAATTAAAACTGATTTAGATAAGTGCATGAGTTTGATATACTCTTACACTCAGCTTTATTTCCAGCTAATGTGGAAACTAGTAGAATGAAAGTGCTGTCGTATTTATTTAGTAAGTACAGTTGTCATCAGTTGTTCCCTCTACCTCCTTACCTAGGCTGTCTCTTAAGATAGTTTAGCCCCTACAAGTCATGCATCAAGCCCCTCTGATAAACCAAGAAGAGATTTCACAGAGTGTGTTCCCCTGCATGTTCAAGGCATAGTTCGACTTATTTCAATACAATCCCTTTGAGAAAAGAGTCATAAAATCATAATAAATTTTTTATAATTTATAACAGGAATAGTCCTCTGTCCCTTTTTTAAGAGTCTGAAATGATGTCTTTTGTTCTCATCTGTTCTCCTATTAAAACTTAAATCTGGCTATAATTCAGCTAAACCAACATAGCATAGCTATTTTTAGGTATAGATGAATTTCTTTTATGTGACTATTTTTCTTCTTTCTACAATGAACATATGTCTGAAGAAAGTAATTTTCCAGAAGTTTCATAAAGATTTTTCTCTTAACTTAAGGGGAAAAATGGCAGCCATTCAGATGTATTGCACATTTCCCAACAAAAGAAATCATAGTATAAAATTAGATATGATCAGACACATTGTCTCTTGCCTATTAGTTATCCATATTCAAATACAGTTAAAAATACCTTACCCACTTAATTCTTTATTTTTATTTTCATCCAGAGAATAATTAATGTCCTAACACATCATAAAGAAAGACTGTTGTCCTATATTTTTTTGAAGGAAAGAACGCTGAAAACAGGGTATGAAATGATTTGTTTACCTTGTTCGAGGTAAAATTGCTTTAATTTTTCCAGCTGCATTGTTGCAGTAATTTAAAAACCTGAGCATGTCTCTTGGTATTATTAAAACAAAACTGAAATTAACACACAGCCCACTCAATCTATATCATAAAGCAGTCAAGGAAATGCTGATGGTGGTTTAACTATTGATAGTTGGTTGAGTTTTATGAACTAAAGGAATATATATCATCAACAATTATGCTGAATATGAATTGATGATGTTATGCTTAAACAAAGAAAAGGTCTTGCCTAAAAGATTTCGTATTTGAGAATTCACTTTATTTTGCTTCATGCCTAAAGCAGGGATATGGGTGAGGGAAAAAAAGAGATATTGTTACATATGCAATTTAAGTGTGAACGGTGTCAGACAGATAAAAAAATACTTGGGTTCTACAAAAGTATAGTTAGTATATTTTCTTGTGGTGACGCGTTTATGTTAAGTGCTGTGCTGTGTTTAGTCTCTGAGTCGTGTCTGACTCTGTGCAACTTCGTGGACTGTGGCCCTCCAGGCTCCTCGGTACATGGGGATTCTCCAGGCAAGAATACTGCCACGCCTTCCTCCAGGGGATCTTCCCAATCCAGGGATCAAACCCAGGCCTTTCACATTGCAGACGGATTCTTTACCGTCTGAACCCCGAAGAAAGCCCATGAATACTGGAGTGGGTAGCCTATCCCTTCTCCAGGGGATCTCCCTGACCCAGGAAGCAAACCAGGGTCACCTGCATTGCCGGCAGATTCTTAACCAGCTGAGCTGGGAAGTCTACCAGGGAAGTCCTTATGTGAGGTACTTAGCACTCAAGAGAGATCTCCATCCCTGCAAAAGTGTCTGTTTTGAAAAGTGTGGGTAGCTTAGTACTGTTTAGTACCTCTCCTTTAAGTGATATGGGGTGTGTGTATGTGTGTATTGGAGAGGGGGTGGGGAAGTTGCTATTGAGGAATAGCCAGTCAAGCAATGACTGTCCTCAGGAATATCAATTGAATTGCTATTGAATGACTCAGTGGAACCAAAATTCAAAGGAGCAGCTGTGGTGGGTAAAATAAACATGCACCTTACCTACAACTCAGTGATTCCAATTCTAGATAGATAACTAGGGACACTCTGGCATAGGTGCATAATAGATGTGTATAAAAATTTGTGTAATATCACAAAAATGGAATCAATCTAAATGTCACTAATATTAGGCTGAACAAATTATCATATATTTTATCAGTGAATCCCATGCACAGTGAAGTGAATCAATAAGCCATATGTGGAAGGTATGATGAATCCTAAAAATATAATACTAAGAAAAGTAGGCAAATTAGATTTGGAACTTTAGTTCAAAAGCACTACTAAACAATATAACTTAAAAAGACAATTAACATGAATTTATGTAATTTAAGGAGACCAATTTTAAAGTGTACAGTGAAAGATGGCTAGAAAATTTTTCCAAAAGATAGTACATATTCCATTTATAAATTTGGTTTGGTAGAAGCAGGAATGTTTGCTATGTACAAAATGTAAACTATGTACAAAATTTAAACCACTTTTATTGGCTCTCTCTTCTTGAACATTGTCTCAGGGAATTTTCACAACTTATTTTCACAAAGTGGCATATATTACTAATATCCTACTTTATATAAAGGCAAACTTAAGCACATATGAACTTGGCCAAAATTTCACAGAGTAAATTATTCAAGATAACACATAGCTAGCAAGGTTCAAAACTGAGATCCAAGTTTTGGTAATTTGTAGAGCAAATGCTCTTAACTACACGGTTATAGACTCTCTGTGCTCAGGGCATTATCTTAGCACATGCATGATTTTAATATACTTGCAACATAATATATATTCCACATGTATTTTTATATATATGCCTATATAAGTATACAAAATATTATAACCAGGGAAATAGTCTGTGTCATTATTACCTTTGAAAATATACATATTAAAGGTTGCATAGTATTTTATCTTGTCTGGGCCATGTTCATTAGAAAATAATTTTTTGCAACAAAATGCCATAAGTTGGCACAATTTTTCCTTCTCTTCATATTTTTAAAATCTTAAGTTCTCATTATACCTAAAAGTATATATTATTGTCATGTGTAAAATGAGGATGTCATTTTTTCCAAAATTATTTCTTAAATTTCCAGCAATGCTTGGATATTTACCCTTTATAATTAATTTGAGTATTTCAAAATTATGCAGGTATATTATATATACAATGGGGCTTTCCAAGTGATGCTAGTGGTAAAGAACCCACCTGACAATGCAGAAAACATAAGAGACAAGGGTTTGATCCCTGGGTCAGGAAGAACCCCTGGAGGAGGGCAAGGCACCCACTCCAGTATTCTTGCCTGGAGAATCGCAATGAACAGAGAAGCCTGGAAGGTTATAGTCCATATTGTCAAAAAGACTTGGACATGATTGAAAGGACTTATTATATATACAATGGTCAACATCTGAGCTGTCATTCTTTTCTGTTATTTCCTCTATCAATTCTTGCACTATTGATTTCTAAATCACTGACTTATCTGTAATTTTTTGTACCAGTACCATTTATTAAAAATATATAGGTAAGAGAAATCTATATTGTACTTTCCCTTTTAGAAAATTCTAGATTTCTAGATTATTCTCTACTCTTACAAATGTAGTAGCATCATCAATTTCTTGGAAGATGACAGTGACATCCTCACTGGTTTATCTCTTTATCATTGCCCTCCATCATCAATTCACCACATAGCAGTCAAAGTAGATCTCAAGTCAGTCATGTCATCTCTCAGTTTAAACATATTTCTCAGTTTTAGTACTCTAGGGGCTTTTATTTCATTTTAAAATATAAATTAATCATGGATTACACATCTCCGTAGCATAAGACCACCTAGCCTGGCTATAGTTTTTGACCCAATTATCCATTTCTCTCATTCTTCTCTAGTCACTTCTGCCTTCTTGCTGTAGTAGTGACAAACCAAATATACTTCTTCCCATACAAAATGCTGTTAAAATTTGGTAACACTTTCAGTGTTTCTGTGCTTATTTCAATAGTATTTTGGAGGAGAATAAATCTCTAACTGCTACCTCTCTTAATACATTTTAAACAGAAAATAGTTTACAAAATTTATAGATCTTAAAATGATGTTGCCAAAAATTAAAAATAATATTACTATCACTTTCTAGTTTCTAAATGCAATAAATATAAAATAAAGCTGTTTTGCTCAAGCAGGCTTACTAACAGACTTAGATAAAAACTGAATATTTTTTAATGTAAAAGAAATATAATTTACTTATTGATGAAAACATCTAAATTGCAGACCTTGAGTTAAAATCTGATCACAACAATGTTACTCTTTCAGGGATTTGGGGTCACTACAAGCCTGTTTGTAAATTAGGGATAGGTGAAGCTCAGAAATATTCATCAGCTCAAGAGTCTTGGGGAAATTAGTTGCATCCTGCTTCTAACCCTCAATTCTGTTGTGACAAAAGCTACAGGTAAAACATACACAGTAGTCATATTCTATCTGTTAAGGGCACAGTATGGAAAAGCAAAAGAGATCAACTAGTCCAATGACCTCCTGTGTTCTTAGTTTATTTTTCATATGACTCTTTAGGCAGGGGAAATTATTATCAGACTTTAGTTATAGATAAAAAGGTTAACAAACAGGTTTTCTATGCATCAAGTACCTTTATACTGGGGAAAATTTTCCCAAGCAAAAACTCAGTTTTCAAGGAACATTGTCTATTTTACTTTTTTTCCTTTTGTTTAACTGAAATTAATTTGTAATTTAAACCTTTTTTCTACTAGAAGAAAATAACTTAATTGTGTTATTTTATGTGTACACCAAGATCTACTTTCATGACATCAGCTCTTCTAGGGATTGAATCTAATTTCCTGGTGGGAGTGGCTTACAAATCAGACATTTTATTTATTATCATTATCCATGGTGATATGAGATGGGCATCCAGGTTCCCATTCATTCTCACAATTCATAAGGGTAACAGGAACATCACAGCTATAATCTTTTAGCTTTAAACAGCATGGACACTTGGGATCCTCCATTTTTCAGTTTTTTGTTTTTTTTTTTTTGAGGGGTGGAGAAATGATGTCATGCCCTTCGGCAGATCTCAGGGCTGTAGAGAAACTCTCTTAAAATTACTAGCTCCTGGGGAAAGAATAGACTCTTCAGTAAATGGAGTTGGGAAAATATGGACAGTCACATGTAAAAGGATGATATTGGCTAGCTTACACCATACACAATAACTAACTCAAAACGGATTAAAGATTTGAACTCAAGACCTAAAATCGTTAAGACTCCTAGAAGAAAATATAGGCAGTAAACTTTTCACATAGGTCTTGGGGATGATTTTTTGATTCTGACAAAAAGTAACAAAAGCAAAATAAGTAAATGGGACTACATTATCAGTTCAGTTAAGTTCAGTTGCTCAGTCATGTCTGACCTTTTGTAAACCCATGGACTGCAGTGCACCAGGCCTCCCTGTCCATCACCAACTCCCAGAGTTTACTCAAACTCATGTCCATTGAGTCAGTGATGCCATCCAACCATCTCATCCTCTGTCATCTCCTTATCCTCCTGCCTTCAATCTTTCCCAGCATCAGGGTCTTTTCCAATGAGTCAGTTCTTCGCATCAGGTGGCCAAAGTGTTGGAGTTTCAGCTTCAGCATCAGTCCTTCCAATGAATATTCAGGACTGATTTCCTTTAGAGTGGACTGACTGGATCTCCTTGCTGTCCAAGGGACTCTCAAGAGTCTTCTCCAACACCACCGTTCAGAAGCATCAATTCTTTGGTGCTCAGCTTTCTTTATAGTCCAACTCTCATGTCCATACATGACTACTGGAAAAACCATAACTTTGGCTAGATAGGCCTTTGCTGGCAAAGTAATGTCTCTGCTTTTTAATATGCTGTATAAGTTGGTCGTAACTTTTCTTCCAAGGAGCAAGCATCTTTTAATTTCATGGCTGCAGTCAACATCTGCAGTGATTTTGGAGCACAAAAAAATAGTCTGTCACTGTTTCCACTGTTTCTGCATCTATTTGCCATGAAGTAATGGGACCAGATGCCATGATCTTAGTTTTCTAAATGTTGAATTTTAAGTCAACTTTTTCACTCTCCTCTTCCACTTACATCAAGAGGCTCTTTAGTTCTTCTTTGCTTTCTGCCATAAGGGTGGTATCATCTGCATATCTGAGGTTATTGATATTTCTCCCAGCAATATTGATTCTAGCTTGTGCTTCATCCAGCCCAGCATTTCTCATGATGTACTGTGCATGTAAGTTAAATAAGCAGGGTGACAATATACAGCCTTGACATACTCTTTTTCCTATTTGGAACCAGTCTTTTGTTCCATGTCCAGTTCTAACTGTTGCTTCCTGACCTGCATACAGATTTCTCAAGAGAACTACATTATACAAAAAAAAAAAAAAAAAAAATTCTTAAAAGCAAAGGAACACATCAACAAGATAAAAAGGCAAACTACTGAATGGGAGAAATATTTGCAATCTTATATCCAAAAAGCAGCTAACTTTTAAAATACATTTAATACATCAACCCAGTAGCAAATAAACTATCTGTTTAAAAATTGACAAATGATCTAAAAAGATATTTTTTTTCCCAAATAAGACATACAAATGGCCAACATGTATATGAAAAGTTGATCAATATATTTAACCATCAGGCAAATGCAAATCAAAATCACGAGATATCAATTCTTATCTATTAGAATGGCTACTATCTAAAAGATAGGAAATAACAAGTTTTGGTGAGAAAGTGAAAAAAAAAATCTTTTTGCACTGTTGGTGGAAATGTAAATTAGTGCAGGCACTATGGAAAACAGTATAGAGCTTCCTAAAAAAAGAATTAAAAATAGAACTACATATTATGAAACAATTCCAGTTCTGGGCATTTATTTGAAGAAAATGAAGGCACTGTCTTGAAATGATATATGCACCTCCAAGTTTATTACTGCATTATTTGAGATAGTCAATATATGGAAATGACCCAGGTATTCATCAGTGGGTGAGTGGATAAAGAAATTTGAGATATATATTTATAGATAATATTATTCAGCCATAAAAAGAATGAAATTGTTCCTGTTTGCAGCAACATGTATGGACTTCAAGAGTGTTATGCTAAGTAGAATAAGTCAGAGAAAGATAAGTACTGCATGATCTCAGTATATGTAGATATGGATTCTTAAAAGGAACAGGAATGTGGATTCTGTATATGTGGATTCTAAAGGAACAATAACAACAAAAAACTCATGTATACAGAGTTGGTTGTTGCCAGAGGTAGGGGTGGGGGTGGGAGAAATGGGTAAATGCAGTTAAAAGTTAAACAACAGCAAAAATAAATATGGTGCAATGTTACTGAATAACAAAAAAGAAAAGAAAATTTTGAAATGAGAATCTCTGTTTCATTGTAAATAGGTAAAAGAGGAGAAATAAGAAAGGGAAGAAAAAGAGAAAAATATTCCTTGTCTTATTTGAAGATGATGATATAGATTCTGATTAAACTCTAGAAGTGCTTATATAAATATAGTTCTAAATATTTGTATTAAAATTTTAAGGGTAGAGAACTTCCTAAGAAACAATAAAATTATAGCAAAATATTTTTAAAACTTATATATCCCCTAAAAGTGGAGAGTAATAAAGAAAACAACAAGAAAATAAGTTGATGGGTAAGTGGTAAATTACACAGCAAATCCCAGAAAACTGAATCTTAGAGATTAAGTCGGAAAGCTAGAAAGGAAAACAGAAAAAGAACATTCAGTGTAACAAATGAGTTTCTGAAAGTTAAAAATCTGGCAGTAGAAATGAAGAATTGGAAACTAAAGTGAAAGAAATATGCCCAGATAAAAAAGAAAAAGACAAAAAGAATGTAGAAGAGAAAGAGAAAGTAGATCAATCAAGGAGGTCCACTGGTCAAATAATTTCTCAAGAAAGAGGAAAAGAGAAAATTATTCACAAAACAACTTAATTTGAAACAGTTTTTCAGAATTTTTTATATAATGTGCAGCACTGCTTTGAAAAGCGTGACAAAACATGGTCCGCTGGAGAAGGGAATGGCAAACCCCTTCAGTATTCTGGCCTTGAGAACCCCATGAACAGTATGATTCAAGGGATTAGATCTGATAGACAGAGTGCCTGAAGAGCTATGGATGGAGGTTCATGACATTGTACAGGAGACAGTGATCAAGATCATCCCCAAGAAAAAGAAATGCAAAAAGGCAAATAGTTGTCTGAGGAGGCCATACAAACAGCTATGAAACGAAGAGAAGTGAAAGGCAAAAGAGAAAATATAACCATTAAATGCAGAGTTCCAAAGAATAGCAAGGAGAAATAAGAAAGTTTTCCTCAGTGTTCAATGCAAAGAAATAGAGGAAAATAATAAAATGAGAAAGACTAGAGATCTCTTCGGAAAATTAGAGATACCAAGGGAATTTTTTTTTTTTTTTTTTTTTTGAAGATGGACACAATAAAGGACAGAAATGGTATGGACCTAACAGAAGCAGAAGATATTAAGAAGAGGTGGCAAGAATACACAGAAGAACTATACAAAAACGATCTTCATGACCCAGATAATCACAATGGTGGAATCACTCACCTAGAGACAGACATCCTAGAATGTGAAGTCGAGTAGGCCTTAGGAAGCATCACTATGAATAAAGCTAGTGGAATTCCAGTTGAGCTATTTCAAATCCTAAAAGATGATGCTGTGAAAGTGCTGCACTCAATATGCCAGCAAATTTGGAAAACTCAGCAGTGGCCATTGCTGAGTTGGAATGGAAAAAAAAGGTCAGTTTTCATTTCAATCCCAAAGAAAGGCAATGCCAAAGAACGCTCAAACTACTGCACAATTGCAATCATCTCACACACTAGCAAAGTAATGCTCAAAATTCTCAAAGCCAGGCTTCAATGATACATGAACTGTGAAATTTCAGATATCCAAGTTGGATTGAGAAAAGGCAGAGCAACTAGAGATCAAATTGCCAACATCCATTGGATGATCAAAAAAGCAAGAAAGTTGAAAAAAAAATCTACTTATGCTTCATTGACTATGCCAAAGCCTTTGACTATGTGGATCATGACAAACTGTGGAAAATTCTTAAAGACATATGAATACCAGACCACCTGACTTACCTCCTGAGAAATCTGTATGCAGGTCAAGAAGCAATAGTTAGAACTGGACATGGAACAACAGACAGGTTCCAAGTCAGGAAAGGAGTACGACAAGGCTATATATTGTCACCATGCTTATTTAACTTATATGCAGAGTTCATCATGAGAAATGATGGACTGGATGAAGCACAAGCTAGAATCAAGATTTCTGGGAGAAATATCAATAACCTCAGTGAAGAAGAGCTAAAGAGCCTCTTGATGAAAGTGCAAGAGGAGAGTGAAAAAGCTGGCTTAAAACTCAACATTTAGAAAACTAAGATCATGGCATCCAGTCCCATCACTTCACGACAAATAGATGGGGAAACAGTGGAAACAGTGACAAGCTATTTTTTTGTGCTCCAAAATCATTGCAGGTGGTGACTGCAGCCAAAATTAAAAGATGCTTGCTCCTTAGGAGAAAATTTATGACCAACCTAGATAGTTTATTAAAAATCCAGATGTTACTTTGCCAACAAAGGTCCATCTAGTCAAAGCTATGTTTTTTCCAGAGTCATGTATGGACGTGAGAGTTGGACTATAAAGAAAGCTGAGCACCAAAGAATTGATGTTTTTGAACTTTGGTAATGCAGAAGATTCTTGACAGTCCCTTGAAACGCAAGGAGATCCAACCAGTCAATTCTAAAGGAAATCAGTCCTGAATATTCATTGGAAGTACTAATGCTGAAGCTGAAACTTCAATACTTTGGCCACTTGATGCAAAGAGCTGACTCACTTGAAAAGACCCTGATGCTGGGAAAGATTGAAGGTGGGGGGAGAATGGGACAACAGAGTATGAGATGGTTGGATGGCATCACCAACACAATGGACATGAGTTTGAGTAAACACCAGGAGTTGGTCATGGACAGGGAGGCCTGGCAAGCTGCAGTCCATGGGATTGCAAGTCAGACATGACTGAGCAGCTGAATTGAATTGCTGTGAAAACTTATATTGTGAAGAACACATCACCTTTTTCACCCTGTCCATACTCTCTCATTTTATGCATTTTGATTTGCTTGTGGATCCATTTATGGATGTATTTATTTATATAATGAATTCCCATAAACCCACTACCCATCTATGGGATTTTTGCTTTTGAATAAAAAAAAAAAAAAAAGAATAAATATATATGAGCTCCTTTGTTTTAATCCCTTATATTGTCATTTCTGCTGTTCTGTTCCCAGAGAGCTATGGCTTTTTTCTTTGAAAATCCAATTCGGGAACTAGTCACAAACTTCATACTCATCAATTCCCTTAACTTCCTAGAAAGCTCTTCTTTAGCTCATCCATCTCTACCCCAGGAATCAGTCCTCCTACAGCAAGTCAGAAGCCTTTTTTCCTCAAGAAAATATACAGATGGTTAACCCCTTTCTTGCCTTCAGACTTTTTTTTCTGCCCTATCTCCAAGTGAAGGAGAAAACTGACTACTATGAAGCAAGCATTCTTCTATGCCCATATTAGTTTATAATGTGCATTTACATCTACTTACTCTGGGCTGTGGCTCTTGTAATACAAAATTAATTTTCCTTGAGAAGTTTTTCTTCCCTGGTGATTTTAAAATCCTATTCTTAAACTCAAAAGCCAATACTTGATGAGTTTTGTTCTTTGTGGTTTTATGTGGTATTTTTTACTATGGGGACCAATTAATCATTTTGACTGAAGAGAAAAGGGCAAAAGACAGAAAAAATATTCAGAATTAAAAATAAATGCATCAATTTATAAGAACAGTCTCATTTTAAAATGAAACTACCCAAGAAAATAAAAGCAAAGGTGAAAGCTACTGTTTTCCAATTTCTAGAATGTTGCATTGAATACAACTGACTTTATTGAAAAATGGGTGGTCACATGTTAACTGAATCCTCCTCCTACTTGAGATCTTTTGAATTCTATCTATCTAATCTCTATCCAGTATCATCTAAGAATATATAGATAAGTAAGAAATACTGACATAAAATTAACACTTGTGAATCAAAACTCAGCCATAGTAGAACATCACAAGTAACATTCAAAACTGAAATACTGTCTGAAACCTCCTGACTTTCCTCTAGTATCAGATATATTTCTTAATCTTGTGCTTACTACTTTTGCTTTTCATAATCATTTTAATGCAACTGGATGTGTTTTTAAATATGAAACTATTATACTTTTTATTTTTTAACTTATATTAATAAGACTATATGAAATGGATTATTGCCATTTTCCTTTTTAACTCAACATTGTTATTTAATATTTAATGTTATTCACACAGATCTACTTGATGTTTTTAATGCTTCTAAGTATTCCATTGGATGGATATTCCGTAAAATTTAAATTAATTTCAATATGTTCTGTGTGATATCATTTTGGAAACTTTTTGAGATATACTTTCTGTCTTAATGCAGAATAAATTTTCATAATTTTGTTCATGTGTAAGGATATCTTTCCTGGTGGCTCCTGCCTGTAATGCAGGAGACCAGGGTTTGATTCCTGGGTTGGGAGATCTCAGGGAGAAGGGAATGGCTGCTCACTCCATAATCCTTGCTGGAGAATTCCATGGACAGAGGAGTCTGGCAGGCTACAGTCCATGGGGTCACAAAGAGTCAGACACAACTGCATGACTAACACTTTTACTTCAAAGATATACTTGGGTTGAAATGATTGCATTTGACAATTGCAGATTTCTTGCATTAAATGCAACCTACCTTTTTCTCCTCTCCAATTTCATTCTCTGAAAGCAGATCTGTGCATTTTTTCCTCTGCAGATGTGACTGTGGGGGGATATCAGTCCTGCTGCAATGAGTATTCCAACCTGTTTGATAGTGTTGCTTGTCTCCTTGCAGTCAACAAATTGTACTTGTAATTTGTATGTCAGTCTCGTGAATTTTATGATTTGGGGCCAATGTAAGCTTACTTCAGAAAGATCAAATCCATTTCCTATGATGGCAAACAAGAATGAAACCCTTTAGTCTCAAGCAATTTTGTTTCCCTAGAAAACCTTTCATCTTTCTTATCATGCCACACAGTTGCTCAGAGAATTCCTTTTCTGAAAACTATAGGATCAATGATGCTAGCTCTACCCACAGTAGTTCTATTGCTTATTCTCAGGAAAATGTATATTAATGAAGTGGTGTATATGATGCAAACAAATAAGTACAAGTCCTTGTGATATAATACAAAATTGTTCAGTCTTTATTCTTGTAAGATATCAGCTTCAATATGGATTAACACACAGTGGAAACATATTCTCTTACTTTTTTATTTTCCTTTTATTGTTTTCTTAATTTTCCTCATTCACTTATTCTTAATTTAATTGGCTTTCCTTGTTGATAATTAAGAAAAGTTACTAATGTTCGAGAAGGGATATTGAAGGAAAAGCAGTGGAAAATAATCATATGCCATTTTAAAAATTATAATGTATCATGCTAATTCATGTGATAAAGATAGAAATCTGTTGAAACTTGAGATATAATTAATGTCATTTAAAAAGTTAATTGGTGGGAGCCAAGAAAATTTCTAATTAATAAATGACAGTTTAATAGAAGTAAAGAAAAAAGTATGAACTAATTCTGAAATAAGATTGTATTTCTAAAGAAGCATATTTTGCCTTTCAAAGCCTAAATTCTGTCAGATTTTTTTCTCTTTGAGTCAACCAACAATTGACTTTTCTTGTAGACTTAAGGAAAATGATTATTTAAATATGAGGTTAGTTCTTAATGAATCTAATCTTCAAATTCCTTGCTCTATTCTAGTTGTCTTGTGCTTGCCTAAAGATTATATTTTGATGTTATCACTGTAGTCTTCCTTATTCTGATATTCATACACAGTCTATTTATTCATAAATATTAATGATATGAATCAAATAAACTTTGTCGTTGCTATAGGCAAAACTGTATAAAAAATGAAATCTCAAAGGGGGCTTTCTCAGATCGTATTAGTAATATTCTGTGTCTGTCTCAGCCTTCATTTGTCTGTAAATATTAAAAATGTAACTTTCAAGGTAATTTCTCTCCTCACAGAATTATTTTCCCCACAATTCTAAGATCACATGTTATAGAAATTAATATGTTCTAATTTATTTTTCATTTTTGGGGGCTAATTTCTCCATATTTGCATTATCTCCTTTGTGAAATACTACACACAGAATGTGATTTTTATTGAGAATGCCCAGACTAAAGTTTTGGTGATTACTCTAAGTCATTTCATATTTATTAAGTACTAATTGTTTAGTCTTATAGATGAGAAAGTCAATATTGTTTAATTGTTGCTAGTGACCAACTCTATAATGTGTTATAGTCATTATTGCATGTTCACTTAAACATAAAATTAATAAGTCATAAGCAGGTGATGTTTAAATTTGGAAGACTGATTTTTCCTGAGATCTAAGTATGTAGTCAACAATCTAGTTAACTGAGATGAACTAAGCATGATGATTACAAACTTAAGTGTTTTTTACATGTGATCATACTCCAGAACGAGTATTGTCAGATTGATGATTGATGTAACAATGCATATGAGCATCATGTCATCTACATATGTATACAGTAGATATAGAAAGAGATATATAGATAAGTATTCTCATTATTTGCTAATCTCATATTCATACCTTTTTCTACTTGGGAAAATTTATTTCTGATTTTGCAGTACTTTTGAAATCATTCATGGACATGTGCAGAGAGGTAAAAAATTCAAGTTATCCAAGATATATGTTCCCACCCAGCTGAGGTCAAACAAGATGATGCACTTAGTTTTATAGCTTTCATGTTATGAACACTTGTGTTTATTTTTCACAGTCTGTTTAGTGCCACTGTTCACATTTTTGTGCTTTTTGTTGGTTGATGATCTTACTGCTTAAAGTGATCCACAAGCATAGTGTTAAGGTGCTCTCCCTTGTTCTAAGCAGAAGATGCTGTGATGTGCCATATGGAGAAATACATGTGTTAGATAAGCTTACTTAAGGTATGAGGAATTGAGCCAGGAGGCTGTGAATTCAACATTAATCAACTATATATATTTATATTTGTATTCCTATATTTACTTATATTTATATTATATGAAATGTTCAGACAGAAACACATATAAAACAAGACTACTTATAAATCACTTGAGTAAAATGTGGTGACCAGAGGCTCTAACCTTTATGGGACTCTAACCTTTATCTTAGGGCAATGGTTCAGATTTTATTAATTCAGGTTCTGCAGAGCCTGTAGATTAAAATTACCATTAATAATGAGAACTGACTGTAAACAGATGATAGATAATTGACATACAGACAAGTATAACTAGGTATATATATTCATACATAGATTAGTGAAAATATAGGTATTTTAATAACTCTTCTACAATGAGTTCTGATATATCTCTCACAGACATGCAAGATTTTGCCTAACTTAAAAGAAATAATATTTTTTGACTATATTTGTTGTGTAAACACATGAATGTTGCACAAAAGTCTTTTGTAAACTTACCTGTGTTCCTGAGTTTCTGTTTTGGCACAGATAAGTTACAATTTGTTTTAGTATAGACATGGGATTTTCAAAGTGTCTTTGAACTAGCAGCATTAGGATGTCTAAGTGTTCCAATTTCTCCATAATTTGGTCAACACATTTTTTTTTCTTTGGTATACTAGCAATTCTAATGGGTCCAATTTGAGATTCCATGGTAGCTTAATTTGCATTTCCCTAAATAATGATATTGAGTATCTTTTCATGTTCTTGTCCATGACTTGTAAATCTTCTTAGGAGAAAAGTTTATTTATATCCTTCATCCTAAGCACACATACATTAAGTGTTTATTCAGGCTATTTGATGGTAGGCATTACCAATGACAAGAAATTTCAAAAATATTTACTTGTGCTTATTTGCTATAATAAAAATACAAAAGATAATTTTCAAGCTACTTATCTCAAGAAAAAAACATAAGCACATCAATATAGCATTTGTCACTTTTTGAGGATCTCTGTATAGGATATAAATTATAGTTCAATTATATTCTATAAGCATTATTAATATGGAATTTTGAATAAGAAAATTAGATTAACTATAAAAACCCAGAAAAGAAATTCAGATGCTCAAAGATAACTATACAGTATCTTCAGCAATAGAAAGCAAATATATATCTGAGATATTTTAATAAGAATATAATCCTAATATCTTGGCATTTTCCTAAAAGAATGCTGATTTCAGAATGAAACACTACAGAATCTGTTTAGGTTCATCTATTTTAAATATCCACACCAGTGCATAGCTTATTTAAATTTTTTTTCACAATTTCCATCATACCAAAGGCAAGTTATATGACAAAGCCAAACCTTAGCAACTTCTAGGACTAAAATCACTATGTCAAGTATCTCTTGCGACTTTATCTGGGTTTTACAAATATCTTGTGCAAGATCATTAGCCTTGAGGCTATACATTTCTAAATGACTTCTGGAAAAGTCTTCACACAGACCTAAAGGCACAAAGAAGACCTGAAGTAAATGGAAGATACAGTACTAGAGTTAGACCAGTAAAGTCTAAGTTTGCAGCAAATATAATGATAAAATTGTTTTGTCCTTTTTTTGTTTTGTTTTGTTTTTGGAAAATAATTTGCTTTTCTCTCATGGCGTGATTTTATAGGCAGGGAAATAAACACTAGTTTGTAGGTAATAACTATTTCTCAAAGGGTTTAATGCAGCCAAAAATTAAGAACTGGAGAAATCGTAGCTACATGCTGTGTTTACAGAACAAGAAGTTGTATTTTGACCAAATGTTAATATTTCCAGTTTGAAAAAGAATAATTGAAAATTTGCTGCTCACAAATGTAATGAGTTTCACTGTGTTGTTGAGATGTCTCAGCTTTTTAACTTTTAAGTGGGCCACTTTGAGCCACTTTATGGAACAGTGTTCTGTAATTTTACAGAATCTTTATCATCACGGTTTGTCCAGAGCTTGAGATATGCCTAGAACATTTCTGGGCCTGTATCCCAAACAATCATAATTTATACATATACATAATTCATATAATTTCCCAAGAGCTGTTTTGCCATGTAAATCTATTCTGAACCTTGTTTTGTATGTAAAGGCTGCACTCATGATGTGAGTAGAAAACAGAATTATTATCTTCACAAGATGAGCACAGACATATTTTGTTTAAAGAAAACTCACTGAGCTTTCCTGGTGGCCCACCAGTAAAAAATCCACCTGCTAATGCAAGGGGTGTGGGTCAATCCCTGTATCGGGAGGATCCCCTGGAGAAGGAAATGGCAGTCCACTCCATTATTCTTGCTGGGAAATCTCATGAACAGAGGAGTGTGGTGGGCTGCAGTCCATAGTGTTGCAAAACAGTGAGACATGCTGCTGCTGCTGCTGCTAAGTCGTTTCAGTCGTGTCTGACTCTGTGTGACCCCATGGATGGCAGCCCACCAGGCTCCCCCGTCCCTGGGATTCTCCAGGCAAGAACACTGGAGTGGGTTGCCATTTCCTTCTCCAATGCATGAAAGTGAAAAGTGAAAGTGAGACTTAGTAGCTAAACAACAGCAACCTCACTGCAGTAGAACTAAGAACAAATGGAACAAGCAAAATTGCCTACTTGCTTGGGCTCGATGCACTATTTCAGACCACTAGGAAACCTCTAAGTAAAATGCGGGAATAATACAGCTATGCTAATTAAAACGTTCCCGTAAATACATGGGCCTGAAATCTGGGAGTCTATTGGTGTCAGTCATTCACTACAACATGAAGTGATACTGCCTTCTAGGGTATTACTCACTAACATAATCAAATTCACTTTAAGGCAACGTGACAGCAAGTAAGAACTGAGGAGAAGGCAACAAGATATTATGATATCTTCAAAAATAAAAATATTTCATTTAAATTCCTTTCTAGAGCTCCTAATATATTAGAGAATACCTTACTGAGATTGACTAAGCAGAAAAGAAGGCTTAATTTACTTCTTATATATATATTTTTTTGATCTGTAAAAAGCCTCTCATGTTTGCATCATTGTTTTTTCTTCTCTAAGAATATGAGTTGTTCTGGTCCATTGCCTGCTTTTGTTTTTTGTTTCTTGTGGTGTTTTGGAGTAAAATGCAGTTAAAAAGTTTACCATTTGTTATAGTTAGTACATTCACAATGTGGGGCAACAATTACCACTATTGAGACTATTGAATTTGAAAACATTTTAATCATCCCCAAAGGATAGTCACTCTCCATTCCTCCCTCCTACTATCTCCTGGAATCTGCTAATTTGCTTTCTGTCTCCATAGATAGTCTACTTTGGATATTTCACAGAGATGAAATAGTTTAATACGTGACCTTTTTTAGTTTCATTTCATTCACTTAGCATATTTTCAAGGTTCATCCTAGTATCAGTAGTAGCATGTCTTGAGTATTTCATTTGTATTGCCAACTAATATTCCACAGTATATATCATTTCATCAGTTAATGAGCATTTAGGTTGTTTCTACTTTTGGTCTTTGGAAACAGTGCTTCTATAAAGGCTTGTGTAAAAATTTTTTGTTTGAGAACCTGTTTACCATTCTTTCAGACATTTACCCAGGAGTAGAATCATATGGTTATATGGTTATCCTATGTTTAACTTTTAAGGAACTGCTAAACTATTTTTCATAGTGCTTGTGACATTTTGCATTCCATCAGCAATGTCCGAGTGTTCCAGTTTCTCCATTATTTGGTCAACACTTTTTTTGGGTACACTAGCAATTCTAATGTGTGTAATTTTAGATCACATTGTGGCTTGATTTGCATTTCCCTAAATAATCAGGCTGAGTCTCTTTTCATGTGCTTGTTTGTGACATGCAAATCTTCTTAGGAGAAAAGTTTATTTATATCCTTCATCCATTTTTTTAAAAATTGGGCTGCTTTTCTTTTTGTTGTTGAATCATAATTGTTTTTTGTATTCTGGATACTAATTTGTTATCATATATATGTTTCATAAATATATTCTCCCGTTCTGTGGGTTGCCTTTCACTCTGTTTATAATGTCCTTTGGTGCATGGAATTTTAACTTTAATAAAGCCAATTTTCTTTCTTTTTTTCTTTTTTGCTTGTGTTTTTGATGTCATGTGTAAGTAACCATTACCTATTTCAAGGTTATGAATATTTACCCCTAATATCTTCTTCTAAAAAGTTTAGGGTTTTAGCTACTGTATTCAGGTTTCTGATCCATTTTGAGTTAATTCTTGCATATGGTTTGAAGTAAGGATTCAACCTCATTTCCTTGAACATTCCCAATGCAAGTTATTGAAAAGATGGTCTTTCCTCATTGAATGATCTTCACACTCTTGCCAGAAGTTACTTGATCATAGTGTATGGGTTTATTTCTGTAGAGTCACTACTCTTCTACTGACTTGCATGAATATCCTTATGTAATATCAAACTTTTATAGTTATTGTAGCTTTATAGGAACTTTGAAAATTGGAAAGTGTGAGTCCCTTAATATTGTCCTTTTTCAAGATTGTTTTGGCTATTTAGAAGCTATGCAAATCTGTACACATTTTAGAATAGAATTTTCCATTTCTGCAAAAAAGCTGTTGAGATTTTTATGGATAATGCATTGAAAGCATAGACAGTTTTGAGTGGTGCTGTGCTGTGCCAAGTCACTTAAGTCATGCCTGACTTTTTGTGACCCAATGGACTGTAGCCCGCCAGGCTCCTCAATCCATGGGATTTTCCAGGCAAGAATACTGAGGTGGGTCACCATTTCCTCCTCCAGGTTGTCTTCCCAACTAACAGATCAAACCCACATCTCTTATGTCTCCTGCGTTGGCAGGCAGGTTCTTTATTACTAAAGCCACCTGAGTGGTAGCACTATTTTAAGAATTTTATATCTGCCAATTCATACATACAGATGTCTTTCCACTTATTTTCATTATTTCAAGAACATTTTGTAGGTTTCATTGTACATATTTTGTAGCTCCATCAATAAATTCATTCTAAGTATCATCATTCTGTTTGATGTTATTATAAATGTAACTTTCTTTCATCCTGTATAGAAATACAACTGAACTTTTCATATTAGTCATGTACTCAGCATTTTGATGAATTCTTCTACTAGCTATAATGTTTTTTGGTTGGATTCCAGAAGATTTTCAATAGATAAAGTTATATCTTTTGCAAATAGGAAAAAAAAATTACTCTTTCCTTTCCAGCTTGGATGCCATTCATCTCTTTTCCTTGACTAATTTCCCTCACCAGAACTCACAGTAGAGCATTGAATAACAATGTGAAAATGTGATGCCTGACTTGGTCCTGATCTTTGGGGTACAACTTTCAGTCTTTTACCATTCAATAGTATGTTTAACTATGGATTATTCATTAATGTTTTTATTATGTTGAACAAATTCCTATACATTCTAACTTCCCTCTTTTTTATTATGAAAGGATGTTGAATTTTGTCCAGGTTTTTTTCCTGTCAATTGAAAACATTATGCCAGTTTTCGCTTCATAATGAAAATGTGGTATATTATATTTACTGATTTTCATATCTTGAACCACTTTACATTCTTGAGATAAATCCCATTTGGCCATTAAGGAAAATCATTTTAATATGTTGCATTTGCTATACTACTATTTTATTGAGAATTTTCACATCTCTTTCTATATGATCTGCTTTCTTTTCTTGTGGTATCATTGTCTAGCTTGGTATCAGAAAAGTTTTGACCTTGTAGAATGACTT